>NW_009916728.1:0-65891 GCF_000696875.1 Nestor notabilis | reverse complement strand
AGTCTCTCTTTCTTTTGTTTTCTCCCTGTCTGGGAGTTATTGCAGTGCAAATGGTTCAGTCTTTTGAAATTACTTCTGTTGTTGTTTTATAATTACTTAAAAACTTATATTGCAAACTTCGTTCAGTGTTCACGTCTGATTAAACTCTAAAAGAATGACCTAAATATTGGCAGCAGTAAGAAATGGGTGATGGACAGACTGAAGACCACTTAAGTATTTTGAATGCAGCCAGGTAACTGTTCACTAGACTGCAGGATGAATATCTGGGGAGAAGGGAGTGAGGGGAAAGTAATACACTAAGCATATATGACAAACAAAAGTCTTAAATCAATCTTTAGTATTTAATTACTATTACAATAACTTTATTTCAAGATGTGCAAGCCCCTTTTCAGAGATTGAATTGTCTTGCATTCACTGTAACAAAGCTTAATGATTGACCAACATATCCATAATTAACTTTTATTTAAATAGCTTTCTTAAACCATCATTGATAAATTCTTTTTAGAGAACAACATCCTGTAATTCTTTGTAATTCCCCAGAAAGCAATGGATAAATAACTTCTGTTGATCTGTTTGCCATCTGGGGTGTGACGGGTACGGGAGAAACCAGAAAGGTGGGGTTTAGTTTTAGTAAAAACAAATTCTTATGGTTTGTGTCTATACATATATAGAAAAATAGATATAAACTCTGCATTGACATACATAATATTAAATCACAACAATGACTTTCAAACTTTGACACTAAAGTCATTTAAAATATATTATTTTTATGTATATTCCAGTTCTGCCCTTTATTGTCTATGATGGAAATGGGTATCATGAAATAGCATTGGGTATAAGTGCTAGCCAGGCTGTACAAGATAGGTAATGCCACCTGGTTTTTATATACTCAATTTTTAAAATTGTTAGCTGAACTGCCATTGCTCCTTTATTGAAAAAGGTACTTCTCCTGTGTTTTCCTGTCTTTCCTGTTTTCCTTTGAGCTTTTTAGAATGTATTGTATTTTCTTGGCCATGGGGGTTGTTTTTTGCTATGGAAATAACTAAAGATGGCTGTGTTTTCTATCTAATTTTTGTGTCTTCTCCCCTGGTACAAAGAAAACAGATGGCCTTTCTTGCTTTCACAAAAGCAAGTGCTGTACGAAAAACCCCAGGTATTTTGCAGACAGTACAGAATCTTCTCTGGTACTCTGCAGTAATTTTTATTTTTTTTAACAACTTACTGAACAAAGAAACCCGGATCCTGGTGTGGTATCAAGTCCCAGCAGTAGTCTTGTGATAGAAATCATGTAATCTTTCACAAATGACTGCAAGAGTTTTAACAGGAGAGATGGAAAAGAAAGAAAAAAGCTTTAATTAACAGATGAACAGGTAACCGTTAGCACCATGTGTGAATTTCAGAGAAATTGTACATCTGTGTTTACAATCAATCTCTATCTTTTAAGTAGACAAAGCGATGTTAAGTTTGTACAAAGTACTGTAGAAATAGTTATCCCTTACTTAGTGCTGAATATACTTACATAAAATAAGTTTTCTTATTTGGTCCTGCATATGTATGCAATGTACATACAGGACTCAAAGAGACTAATGCATAATAAGGCACCATGAAAGCGAAGGTAGATGTAAGATTAGTGGAAGTAAGGGTTTAGCCTTATTAGGTGTCAAATTATAATAATTAACTCTTCTGTGCAAAAGAAATGCTGTTGTATGTTAGATGGGTCTGCAGTACTGAGTATCGGGTAATACTGAGGTGAGACTGCTTCTATTTTAACTCAAACGAGTCATTTGCCTTTGCCTTTTTTTTTTTTTTTTTTTTTTTTAAGGGTTGATCTGCCTTATCTCAGGTCAGGCTTGTTGCTCTGCTAACAGAAGTGTTTTGCTGATTGGTTAAAAGATAGCAATTAAACTAAATGCAGAACTGTAGGCTAAGACTGGGGACAGACAGTGGTTCAGCTAAAATCACAGATATTTCTTCTCCTTATGACTTGGGCTGCTGGAATCAGAGGGCCATGTAAGTGCTCTAACTCTAGTAGATCTGTAGGATCACTGCCACCCTAGATGTAGCAAGGCAGCATTCGAGGCAGGCTGTCATTCCTTGTTAGAACATAATTTGCAATTAGCTCTTTTGGCTTAATGTGGATATGGAGCTAGCAAATAGGTTTTAATATAGAAATACCTTACAAAGGTGTTAGAAAAAGCCTTTAGAATTATAGCATCTGAATTTGTTTAAACTTAGGAGCTAGACAGATTTAGTTTGATACATAGTGAATCAACTATTTTAATTTTTGTACTACTAGTAATCTTCCAGTTGTGATGGGGTAAATGCCAATAAGCATCTTCTTGAAAACAAGATTTTTTGTAACCTTCACTTATTTGTTATCTGTCTTGGCTGCATCACTTACGCTATGGAATTATTATTACCAAGTATATTTACAAGAATTTGCTAGAGCAATTTTTCATTTCTTCAGTCAGTGTCCTGAAGATAATTTGAAAGCTTTTCTTTTGGCCAGAATAGAAGCACTAGATGAACTTTGCTGTTTCCCATGTCATTTACTCTGTTTCTTGCAGAAGAAATGGATGGGACCATGAAGAAGAACAGAGAGAACTTGCTGTCATAGTATTTGTAACTTGGAATAAGAAAAATAAGTTTAGATAACCCCTGAGCAGTAGGAGTTCAAAGAAAGAATGGGTGAAATCTGAGAGAGAATGAGTGTCTTGTTCTTTGTGTTTGGTGGGGATTTTTTTGTTTTCAACACTTCCTGGTGAATGGTTTTACTCAGTCAAGTCATAGCATGACCGATCGTGTCTAGGAGCGTATATAAAACATTGAAGTTACACAAATGCTGGCTGGAGTTGTTGATGGTGACAGATCCATTTCTATATAGGTGTCTTAATCTAATTTTTAAAAAAATGTTGCTATGTGTGATGTCGATATTCTGGGACATGATTAAAAAATGCATTTATAAACAAATACATTTAGTTCTGAAACATCTAAAATTTGATAAATGGTTTTACATCTGTTGGCTTATCTGCTCTTGGTACTTGTCCATATACATGACTGGTTTATATATTAATGGATTTTCTCAAAAGCTTAGTTCCAGGAACTTTTCTATTCACATTGAATTTGCCTTCAGGGAATTTATTCAGAAGTGGAATTAAGATGAAAGAAACCTTTCATGCACCAAATGACCAAGTAAACTAATTTCCCTGAAAAAATGTTTTAGCACCTAAATATGAAAGCATCCACAGGCTACCTCTAGGTATAGGCAAAGTAGATAGCCACTTAGGTGAGCAGGCTACATGGGCCATGGTGGTGTTGCTGCTTATTCTGCGTACCTTGATACTTGAAGGCTAGAGCTGGCAGCTGCTGCTCAGGCATCCTGATGTGCAGAAAGGTAGTCACTGTCGAGCAGTGAGGCCAATATTCTCTCTTTCCACCCTGAAACCAGCTGCTACCTTCATTTGTCATGATCCTGTATTTTCTTCCAATTGTTTCTTCAACTGTCTGACGCTGCTTCTCTTGCCTTATCAATACTGGCTGTCATCACTTCTTTTTGCATGAGGAGCCCTGTCCTGGATTCTTGGGCAACAGGGTTCTTCCCGCCACTGTCTCTTTGTAACCACTGCATATATTTCTTGTTAGGGCCAGAATGGGTCACTTAAGGTACAGTGACTCATCTGGCAGTCTACTTGTCACAGGTAAGAGGACAGGACACAGTGCAGATGCAGATGACTGACAAACTACTCATAAAAGTAATTCTGTTGATTTCTGTGGTTAGAGACATTACTGTGCGGGGATGGGCACTGCCTTTTTGTTGCAGAGTACAAGAGTTATCAGTCTGTATAATCTATTTTATGTAGGTCTTGTCAAAACCATCCTGCTTAGTTGACTGTGGAGAGGTTCACAAACAATATTATATTGTTTAGCAGAATGGAACTTGCACAAGGACAGGGTGATTTGGGAGTTCGTCACTGAGCTAGTACTCTCAGTGGAACATGCTTGATGGTATTTTGCCTTTGATTATTGCCAGCACAGACATGCACATTAATGGCTTACACGTAGGAAAACAAGGTAATACAACAGTTAAGTGTAATAAAATAGGTGGTAACACTACATGTCTGTGTTAAGACAAGTCCCATTATTGTTCATAGTACCTGATAAAGCAGCGTGTCCAGCATACTGATGCTGAAAACTCTGCCAGCAGCGAAGGGCAGTCGAAACATAAATGCCAGATTAGATCCCTTCTCACGTTCTTTCTGTTAAGAAATTAAAAAAATAGAAAACACTTCTAGTGCTGGTTTTGGAAGGACAATAATAAAAGCATCAAATTGATATTACCTTGAAAGAGGCCAAAGGTGTAAAATCCCTTTACTCTGAATATAGTTTCTTTCTAAAACATGTAGCATCTTTGCTCAGTACTTACAGTTTTTCAGGTTGAAAGATTTTGTTTAATGCATATGTTGTTTCAATCACCATGTTTCAAATTGCATGGGCATGTTCTACCAGATCATTTCAAAAGTGATTGAGGGATTTCAGGTGACCTTAGAGCAAAGCTCTAGTTATTCCTGCTCCACTTCCTTGGTGCCGACAGTAGAATCTTATTAAGGCCAGAAAGTCTACTAGGAATATGAAACATGAACAGAATCTGATGCAAGAGGGAAGAAAGCATATTTCGGTGAATGTGAGGATGTGAGATGAGATCAGATGTGCACTTGGGGCAGAAACTTACTGCTCTGGTGCTTCTGGGGAAAGGATATACGTAACTAAACATACCTATAGTTATGCCTTATCACATCTCACCTGCAGAGAAATCCCACCACAATGTGCTTCCTATTCCTTCAGTTATCAGAGAGCAAAACTACAGGTTGGAAGTTATTTTGTTAAGTTTAAGAAGAGAGGAAATACCAAGCTTGCAGTTCAGAGATGTCATGAAGAGTAAGATGTGTTCTCAAAATGCAGAAACGTTACATGTCCTGAATTAAGACACTTATATCTACCACACATGCTGGGGACTGACTGACTGACTGGCTGGCAAGTAGCTCAGCAGAGAAGACCCCGGGGGTCCTAGTGAATATCAAGTTGAATATGTGCCAGCAATGTGATTTTATGGCAAAGGCAGCAAATGGTGCCCTGGGCTGAGTTAGGAGGAGTGCTGTCAGTATGTTGAGGAAGGCGATCCTTCCCCACTACTCAGCAAGAGTAAAGCCACACCTGGAGTACTGTGTCCGTTTCTAGGCTCCCCAGTACAAGGAGAGGGGGAGCTACTGGAGGTAGTCCAGAAAAGCACCACTAAGATGATCAAGGGACCATAGGATCTCTCCCACAAAGAAAGCCTGAGGGAAAGCTGGGACTGTTTAGCCCCGAGAACAGTAGTCTTAGGATGGATGTCATCAATGTGTAAAAATAACTGAACAGGGGTTGCAGAGAAGACAGAGTTAGGCTCTTTCCAGTGGTGTGCCTAGGGGCACAGGACAAGAGGCAGTGGGCACCAGCTGAAACAGTCAGTTTCTTCTGAATGTCAGGAAACACATTTTTACTCTTGAGAGTGACTGAGCACTGGCATGGGTTGCCCAGGGAAGTTGTGGAGTCTCCCTCTTTGGAGATAGTTGAAAGCCCTCTGGACATCATTCTGGGCAACTGGCTCTAGGTGGTCCTGTTTGAAAAGGGGCCTTAGGTAAGATGATATCCAGTAGTCTTTTCCAGCCCTAACCATGCTCTGATTCTGTGATGCACAAAGGAGCAGTCTGCTCTAGCTAATGGTTTTGTCGAACAACAGTATTCTAAACCGTTTGTCATTGGACAGTCTGGTTGTACCTGTTGATTTCTGTGGCATGATATGAGTGGAGTTGAAAAAGATGCCACACAAGAAGAATTTAATCTCCAGATAAGAATACACAGCAAATACCTCTCAAAAATATGACATTATTCTGTCCTTTAAAAAATGTCACCTCTGTCAATTTCTTCAGATTAAAGGGGTTTCAAAAATTTTAAGGAAATAAAACATAATTATTATTTCAGGGTTTGTTTTATTACTATCACTGTCTGTTCTGACCAAATACTACTGGCTTGTACTAGAGATTTTTCTCAATGAGAAATACATACATACACACTCATACTCTTGCACACATACGCACACACATGTGCCTTGATAGCTGAGCAGCAAAGGGGTGTTTCTAGCAATCTCTGTGCTTCTGAGAGTCGAAGAAAGCAGTCTCATTGTACAAAGGACACTTCTACCTAGATAAGCATATTGTGCTTACTTGTGTAAGCCACAGAAACAAGAAGTTTTGTATTTCTTTTGTAGTTCAGTCTCATATATTAGGGTGTTTTTAGTGCAGTCAAAGTGGAAGATACTTTTCTTCAGATTCTATTGAGAATAAAAACTTGTCTATTATGGAAAAAAATGCTAAGATCTGTTTCACAACAAATACTTCAAAATCAAAATTACATTTATATTGTAACATACGTTACATTAAATTCTTTTAGATTCATGCTATATCCCTATAAAATATTTTACAGGGAACTGGCTGTGAAATGGCTATCCTCCTATTACATGACTCAGGTATATGTTTATCCTTCCATCTGTTTAGAGAAATTTGCAGCAGATTCTAGTTTTGTGCCTAGAAATGTGTGGGATAAAGTAAGAGATATTTGGGCAATTACTTGATTCTTATCCAAAATTCTGATAATAAACGTAAGGATGTTCCTATTTGTTTTATTTTAAAATGGAAGCTTAGAAATTTATTCTCTTCCTTTTATTTTCATTTTCTTATATTGTTTCCTTCCATCTTTTATTACAGGTTTGGTTATTCTTGTCTAAAAGAGATTTGCAAGAAATACAGTTTTTTCTCAGGCACTTTGCATTGAGCTCTGCTTTATTACTTGCTTCTCAGAGAATAATGTGCATATAGAAACCAGAAGTGTGCCAGAATGTCCCAGCAGTTTTATTTCATAAGTGTAGTGCCCAGCAGCTCCTTCCCTGACACTTTTTGGAATTAATGAGGAAGGAGATATAACTACTCAAAGAAAATTATAGATAATTTCTAGGAATATAAATAAAGGATCATGGCATCCTGAGTGCATCCTGAAAACTTTGCATACATAAATGACATTTTAAGACACAGCTATTAATAGGTGTCTTCATCCTCAGTCTTCCTCTTTTTGTGGCTTTGCTCAAGTCATTAAGTTCAGAATTTCTACTGCTTTCTTTCCAAGTAATAACAAATGTACACATGTGGTTTTGAGAAGTTCTTAGCATTTGCTTCTTCCAAATATAGGCCATTTAATTTGAAGTTAATTATTTCCGCTTGTGTTTGCATATTGTCAGAATATCAGATAATACCTGCCCAAAAGGTGGAGTTCATAAGCTCTTCAGTTTATTTCCCTCTTTACCTCCATTTATAGTTGTACCAAATTATTTTTAAGATTTCTTTATCGTGGTTTTATCTTTTTACTAGTCCTAAATAAATATGCTTTCCTTCATAACCATTAATTCATTGATACTAATAACGAAGTACCAACCCCAAACTAACCTGAAAGCTTGTTTTGGCCACTCTGTCAGTGATTGAAAAGAGATCTAGGGCCCTTCCTGATTTAACATATTCTCCTCCAATACCAACAGTAGTATGGGAACTGCCAAGATAGGCTATAACTGTTGCATACGAACAATGCAAACTTGCTTTAATGAACACGCAAGGATGGGAGTGGGATGGAGGGGTCATGCAAGAACATATAAAGGTGACAGAGGTAGTGGCTTATTACAGGGAACAGTTGCTGCACTGTTTTGGTAAATGTCAGTTGTTGCCCATGTCAGATACAAGACAGATCAGAAATCTGAGCATGGAGACCTCTTTACAGTACTTTTCTTGACATATAAGGGATTTTGGATCAATAACACTCCACCTCTAGAACAGGTTACAGTATTTTGGACTGTGTGTTCTTAATGGCTTCTGTTCTACCTTTTTTGGCAAGAACAGATTAATTTTCTGTTGTTGATCAGGAGCAGCTTTTTAAAGACCTACCAATTCAACAGCCAAATGTGTATGCTGATTATTTGTACCAGGTTTAGAATTGTAGCTGATCTAAATGATTACAGATTCATCTAAAATGAGACAAACACCAATTAAGAAGTATCAATCTATTTTTATAACCCATGTATCATTACAACTTACTATTATTTAATATTACTTCAAATCTGCTTAAAACATGAACAATATTAAAAACGAATGAAGACAGAATGCTCTGTCCTTAACTGAAGGTGAAAGAAGCAGCCTGGTTTTGTGTATACCACTGCAAATATACTGGGCCCTCCCAGACAGGTGATTTCCACTCACCTAACATGTATGTGCTTATCCCTGTGGAAGATGCAAAATCCCAGTACTGGTTTGATTAAAACATGTAGGGGTTTGCATAGACATTAAAATGATGACTTAAAGGTTTAGAATTTTTATCTTTCAGTTAACACCTGCAATATTTACTTTAGAATAATAATTTTAAAAAAATCACAGAAAACTAAAGTGGGAATCTTGTAGAAGATATTCTAAATTTTTCTTTTGAGAGAAAGTGGTTACCTCAGTTTGGTTTTTTCTACTTATCTAAGACAAATAGAGAACATCTGTTTAAAGTTTAAAGCATGGGTGTTTTGGCTTTCCCTTTCTCTGTGGTATAAGGGCCATTGCTTTCTCCTGTGTCAGTGCTGAGTTTGGTGTTCAGATTTATTTGTCTCTAAAAGGAGGAAAGTTGCAGCTGCAACAGCAGATGGACTTCTGATGTGCGTATCTTTCTTCTCCAGCCCATTAAATTAAAAAGTTAATTTTGCATGTGTTTCAGTGCTACCTGAAGGCAACTTGCCTGACTTTTTTAGTCTTCTGAAAATGAGGTGCTTAATGCAGAAATAACAATCAACTCTACGTTTGACTGCATTAGATACTTTTTACTCGAGTTTTTAATTGCCTTTCATTTTGCATGAGGGAGTTCTGAAACATCAAATGAACTACAGCACCACCTGTGAAGTGTTCCCTGCAAATGTTAAGATGAAATGAGTGGGAAATATCAACAGCAGGCAACTTCAACTGCGATGAAGAAAATGCTCTTTCTTTAACGTAATTTATCTGACTCTTTCAGCACAGAGTAGCTTGGACAGGAAGTTAATTAACTGTTCAGCTTCTAACTTACATCCACAACTTTACACTTGCACAATAAATTAATGATAGGGAAGAAGTTATAATATTTCTAATAATTTCCAGAACCTTTGCTGGAAAAATGATGTGATGAAAGTGCCTATTAAGGCAAGAAAGAGAACTGAGATAAAAATCCTGCTTTCACTGCACTGAAGTAGACAGGCTACAGCCCACAGAGTATTTCAAAAGCAACTGTAGACACCACATACTGGGAAAGCTGTTGCTCTTTTTACCTCTTCTTGTCATTAAACTGTGTAGATTAACAGAATATGTTTAAAAAAAAAAAAAAAAAGAACCCAAACAAAATGCTATCAGTTATAGTACACAAAGGAACTAAATTAGGTTGGAACATAGTCTTGAAGGCACCATCCAGCTGCTGGCACTTGTTGCCCTGAATAAACTGGCGATACATGATTCCAGCCACTTCCAGTTTATTATTCCTGAAATTACCATTGAAGGAGAGTGTGCTAAAATGGAGGAACCACAGATGCAAACCTTAATGGATAGTGAGAGAGGCATAATCCAAATGAAAATGTGCCTCCCACTGTAAACTGCTCTTCTTTTTGTGTTACAACTTTGGTGTAGCTTCCTCACAGTTCTCCATTTTATGTGTTTATCAGAATACTACCTAAATAAGATTAAACCTTTGTTCTATTTCAGGCAAATGTCAACAAATCACAAAAGATCACCTGGATATGTACATCCTGTGATTAAAATGTAAGCATGATAGTCAACTGAGTAAAAGATTAACTTCTAATACTTATTCTATCTCATCCAGATAGGCTGATTTTTTGCAGAATTTGATTCCTGTGTAAGAAACTGGGAGCTGGCCTGTGAAGATAAGTTTGTATGAAAAGGCTGTTTTCCATTAAATGTATATTAAAATCAACTATGTGAACATTATACAGTAAATAGTGAAATATCTGAAACCCTCAAAATCTAGGAAATTTACAGGATAGCTAGGAAACGAAAATTATATGCTAATTCTGTATAACGATAATGAATTCAAATTTGCCAAGATATGTAAGATATCTGAGATGAAGAGTTTGGTAAGCTACACAACAGAAACTAGCAGTAATACCTAGATTAATAGCAAGGGAAAAAAAGATGACTGGAATGAAAGATGTCTGGTCTTGAGGAGTGGCACAGCAATATTATTTGTCTATTTGGTGAGCAAGTTTTATAGACTGCAGAAGTAGGTAGGTCAGGTCACCAATGAAGATCTGTGAAAAAGAGGATTGTCCTTGGATTTACCAAGTTAAACAGATGCTCAATGTTACTTTGTATGCTCCATCTAATATTTTAGCAATACTATTTTGGACAAGCAAATGAATTAAACTTATCTCCATACAGCCTCCCTGTTCCACAGCTTGAAAATGCCCAACATGTGCACTAAAGTGTTTAGAATATGAAGGTTTTATCTAGCATTTACTTAGTGCTACTATCCTTATTGTCACCAGGACCGCCCTTCAACAGAAAACAGTTACTGTTCTCCAGCTTTCACAGTAATGCAAATACCCCATACATATACATAGAAAAGTATACAGAATATGTACTTATAGTGCTTTTAAAGTTAATTGTAGTAAAAATACATTATGATAAAAGCTGTATATGTTTGAAGTGTTTAGTCAATTAAAATATTTTCCTGTGGCACTGTCTGGAAAAACATGTTAGCTCTAAATTTTCGGTTTTCCAAAAATATTTTCCTAGAGCAAATTCCACCAGAGAATTGGTGGGTTATTATTAAAATTGCAAAGTGACAGAACTCAAATAAAATTTCATTCTTAAATGAGGGTAGAATCTGGGGAAAATAATCTTTTAAAATTAGTTCTGCAACCATAAAAATATTTCACTGTTTCCACTTAGTTTGAAAGCTTTGTCAAAAAATCAGGAAAAAAATGTTAAAATTCAAACTGGGGGCAGGGGAGGCAAATCTCCTTACCTTTTCTAATTTGGATAGCGCAAGAGAATAGCAGTCTTTGGCTCTGAACTGCATGAATCTCATATTGGCTGGGTGAGTTAGTTCTGTGATAATGCTTAGGCTTGAGAACAACCTGTATTTTAAAAGAATGTAACAGTTAGACCTCTAATTATAACAATTCACAAATGTGAGGCTCTCCGTAGTGCTGTAGCTTGTACTCATGCCCATGTTTTTAATCAGGTTCCTGAAACCTATGATGGGTTTTGGCACAATGGAGTGCTGGCATAATAGCAGAGGAAAACGTAGAACATTCTCTGTAGAATTCACAAAGAAGCAAGCATAGATTCAAAGTCTGAGCTTATATTTTAATGCTAGGAAGGAACCACTTAATTTCATTACCGGAGGTTTTATTTAGTAATTTCTAAAATGACACAGATCTGTAAGGAAACAACAGAAGCAAAACTCTATAGCCTGCACCTATTATCTGGTTTCACATAAACTATTAGAACTGGCTTGTGTGCTCTTTACACTTGATTTTTTTTATTTTGTAGTTTTGTTTGTATGCTCTGTGTCCATAGACTGAGCAACATAGATGAAAACTGACACTTCTTGGGAGTTGCTGGGAAAAAGTATGGTTATGTGTACTTACATTCTCATTTTGAAATACTTAAATATACAGAATATTTATAAGTTAACACTAGTTCAGGCTTCTAGTAACAAAAAAATCCACAAAATGGTGAATAAAATTTAACTTTGATCTGGCTGAATTACACAGATTTTCGCAAAGCAAACTAAAGACCCCTTCCCCAGCCCTCAGAGCTCTAACAGCTAGAAATAAATGTGTATCTTATGCTACACTGTACTAAGCAACTTGGGATAAAACTTGGATTATCATTTGAGAATTTCCTCTACAGATTAGTGTCAGAAAATGAGAAGTCCATTTGTAATCTGTTTTGCTGGTCCTGAAAGTACTTATTTACATGTGACAACAGATAACCGTAGTACTAATGACATCATTAATGTGGCTTCAATCAGTTAAAAAAATAAGTGGTTTTCTTGAAAGCTGAATTTACTAAGTTAGTGTCAGATGGAATCCAGTGTACCTTTTTTGCAAGTCTTTAGTCTTTTCCCCTCATTTTTGTAAGGAGGAACTTCACTGAAATGGCAATTCAAGCAGAGCCTGAATGTGGGGAAACGTATGTCAAAACTATCTGCCAGTACGTGTTAATGCCATATTATTGCAAAACAGTTTCCTAAATCTCTCAGTGCCAAAATATAGACTGGTAATGATCACATGATCCCAAATGTGTCCTGAACATGTGATGGTAAAAATGCTAGCCCTTATTTTGTTAGCAGTTATCATGTCACTGTGAATAACCAAATATTAAATGTGAACATAAGAGGAAAAGTGGAACTGGTGAACTGGGTGAGCATGTGGATCACTTAACAATCACCGCTTGTGTATGCTGCAGTTTGAAAGGCACTGTGCATGCTCAGGAATTTCTGTGCCTTTTTAGCTCTTACATTCAGACTTTGATACAAACTTTGAGTGGTGCAGTATTGTTATACAAAGTCTATTTACGTCCTGCTAAAGATTAAGCACTTATGGAATGGAGTCTACATGCATAGATTAAACACACAAGCACACCCTCGAGATGCAACTGTGGTACATCTTCACTTGCATGATGTGTTTTATAAAAACCTGTGAAGTGCTCATGAAAATTGAAAAAAAAAATATCCTGGTAATATCACACTTGAAGGTATGAACTTGTATGTATGAAGTAGCTTAACAAATGTGTTAAAGTTCGGAGGAAGGAGAATAAATTTCCTCTTTTAATTCTGTATGATGTAGCATAGAATTACTTAAGCTTCTGCTGGCTGGAAATTGTCTTATATTGCTGTATTGAAGGACAGGCATTCATATTTGAAAACTAGCAATATAACGTTCAGAACTTAAAGCAACAGGAAATTAAAAGCTGATCTAATGACAAAATATACCCAAGTTACAGGGAAAAATGCAGATTACCAGGTTTCTGTTAAAGATGGGTTTAGTTTGTCAGCAGATATGAAAACTGATTTATATTAGGAAATCAGTTTCAAACCTGGTCTTAGTTAAATACATATTTTACTTATCAATGCCTTTTAGCAGAATCAGGGGAAAATTACTTTCCAGGTAGTGAGGTCCAGATTGCCTCTTGGTGTAAACCATGCTGCCCACAAGCTTTCAGCACTGGAACAGGCTAAGATCCCTCTTTTTTATTCCTCTTTTCTACTTCTCTTTTCTACCCCATTCTAGTGAAAAGGATTGGACAGGGTGGAGAAAGCCCTCATGCTGTTTATCTGGTATTTGGGAATAAGACTAGCAAGAGATACATTTAGTTCTTTCCTGAACCAAAAAGAAAACAATTTAATACGATCATCATAAAACCTCATTTGGTTTCTCTACAATTTGATGCTGACTGCTAGACACCAGCCAGACTATTGACTTGATACATATACTGCTGTCAATAGGCTTCTTTATGTGTTTGAAACATAATCTTAAAGATGTTAGCTAATAAAAATAGGGCCTCCCAAACACCACTTTTAAACTTATTAATTAATAGAAAACGAGTAAATACGTAAACATTCCTAGTATAGTCTGACTGCCTGAGGGCACCCACTATTTTTCTGAAGTGGGTTTACAGCTGTCTATAGGGACTCAATGGTTGGCTTCATATTTCGTATTAAAAACGGAAAAGCATCTCTAGGACACAGTCCAAAACTAGTAATTTCTCCTTGTAAACTATGCTAAATTGTTCTTTCCCATCCAAAGGATTAAAAATTCCTTTCTTAGTTAGTGTGACAATTTGAGTCACACTTCTTTACTCCTTTTGTGTATAATTCAGATAAGCTAGTGTTGTGTCACAGTTTTAATCGGTGTGGGACAATTTCTAGCTGTAGAAGTGCTAATAACTCTGTCATTATAAACAATGCATCGTCTTCTAAGATGGGATGACACAAACTCTCCTGGCAAAGCAAGATTATTAATATGTGTAAATAAGGGAATAATGTCAGAACAGGTACATGAGAACTGAACTGAACCTAGGCCAAACAGTACCTCGGCCCACCTGCATCACTTTTTCACACCTGTTTACTACCCTTAATGAGGTCAGCTGATCCAAGTCTAATTACGGAAGTTTAGAATAGCCTCTCTCTTCTGAATGATTTAACTTAGTGACATTAAGTGGAACCTTCTTCACTGATGTGGTATCTTTGAGAACAGCATACATTAGCAGAACTCCGGTGGCTTAAAATCCTTTAACATTATAGTTTGTGTAATGTCCAGCCTCTTCTTCATTAGTCTCTGACATTATTATGTATTACTAAGTACTGAAAAAACCTTTAAACATATTTTTAAAGTTGAGCTGTGAAACTATTTACCTTGGTGCAATGAATGTGGTTTATTCTGTAGAACAGGTAAATGCCACTACCTTAGGCCTCTCCTCAAAGCTTATTTCTACAACTTTACACCGTATAAAAATACAGTGAAATTATTTTACATGTTCTAAGGAGAAAAGTTAGAGGAGAAAAGTATTGTTCTGTCTTAAACGAAGACATTTATTCTGATTTCTTTTGATATCTGTAAAAAGTACCATGCGGTAGTAAAAATACAATGAACCAGATATATAGTTCAGACATGAGCTAACACTGCCATCTAGTGGTAAGCATTGTGCAGGACAACTTAATTATTATCGTAAGCTCTAGTTGGATATCTATGGTATGTAGTGTACTTGTGTTATTGTCGGTTTTGGTGTTTTTTTCTGTAATATTTTACAAAAGAGAATACAACTATGGGAAAAATCAACTGCTGCTTTCTAAATTTTATTTCTTATTCAGCTCATTTTTCTGTTTTATTTTTTATTTGGGGGTAAAATGTATTTCTGAGAAATTGAAGTGATGTATGTCAAAACCTCAGTGAGATACCCTAGCACAATACGGTTAAGAGCAGACTTGAATGATGCACACATTAAATTCAGTTATAGTTTCTACATTAAATCTAGGTGTGATTATGAAATACACCTGTGCTAGTATCAAGTACAAATTCAAAACCTTAAAGTTAGAAAAAGAGAGAACTAAAGTTTCTTGTGCAACACAGATTTTGCTGCTTCTGAGCACATGCAGAAGTGCCAACAGCATTTAACTGTGTTGTCGCACAGGGTTGAATTAAAAAAATCTTCATTGAAATACTTGCGTTTTTTTTCAATGAGCTCATTTTTTTGAAATACAGATTCAAAAGACTTTGACTATGCACTTCTCTCCAGCCTTATATGGAAGGCTTGACAAAGAAAAGGGCAGCAATATTGAATGATACTGAATCCTCTAGGGAAGGACTTAATTTTGCTCAGGTCTTACTAGAGTGAACAACAGGAAGTGCTAGGCCTAAGCCCAAAATCAGGGAGGCGTTTCATACTTGACTGTGTGATGTGTTCTGTGTGTGAGGGTTTTTTGGGTTTGTTTGTTTGGGTTTTTTAAGCAAGTAAGAACTTTTTTTCAGAGTTGGAAGGGACGTGTATCTCTTAGTACTTGTGAAATCAAGATATTTAACATAAAGTGAGGCTTTAATCAGGGGAGGTTCTCAGATGAACAGGAAATCTCAGTGTGTTTAGTAGTTCTTCACAGCACTGCCCTCTCAGACTCTTTACAAGACTGATCATTTTTTCACTCTAATCAGTTACTCCTTCATGACTCATAGTACATAGTTGTCTTACATCATGTTGCCTAAATGTGCCTAAAAACCTAATTTTTGTTCAAAACTAAACATTCAAAATGTGACCAGTTACTACTAACTTCATAGCAATGAATCGCTTGCTTTTTAGCATTAGAAGGATCTGCTTTTCACACTGGCTTTAGCATTACTGTGAAAAACTGTTGCACTGAGGAAAAATTTCTTTTCTCAACTATCTTGGGTCCTAAGTCTTCAAGAGTACGTTTCTTTTGCTTCCTGCAAACCTGACAGTTGACTTTTTAAATGATCACTGAATTCTGGGATGCTTAGAATTTCAGAAGAATACCTTAGGATTCTGAGTATATTGCTGAGCAGGTTAGGAAAAATTTGCCCATGTAAGACACAAATTCATGTAAGGGAAAAATTAAGTAGAATAAAAGAGGAAAAAAAAATCTTTTCTAATACGAGTATGAAATGGACTAGATACTTCACAATTAAGGAGGATGTATAGATAAATTGCAAAAATGTCTTACCTAAAGAGGGTTTGAACATTTACAATAGTCTTAGCATCTGCCATGTAGTCTTCCTCAGCACTCATTGTACTTTCTTTGTCCACCACCACCATATTAGCTGCAAAGGTGACCCCACATCTTAATAAGTCATCTAGGCTTTTGTGGAGAGAAAGAGGAAGAAAGAAACAAGCAACTTAAATATGGAACACGTAAAAGACTAGGGATGGCTGGAATTTGCAGATCACAGACATGAGCTGCTGGTTCCCTTCATCTCCATGTACATATCATAACTTCCAACATAATCTATGTTGAGAATATCATCTCAACTGATGGAATAAGATATGAATAATTATTTTCCTTGAAGTCATAAAGAATGCACTTCAGTAGGTTCTTATATTCCCTCTCCTTTTGGTAAAATGATACATTCATTGCAACTTCTAAAAATAAGCCTTTAATGATTACTTGGGAAAAGAGTGTCCCCCTACATGCTGCAACAACTTGCTTCACTGCAGTTACTTTTGGCAATAAACAGACCTAAATAAATGCTATGGGTTGCTCTTTCCCACAATTACATTTCATTTTCAAAATGCTAACAGGACATCTAACATATTCCTCTTTTAGGGAGTTGGAGTGTTCTCATGATGCTTTTAGGAGCAGATGTACATCAGTAAAGCCTTGCATGTTGTTGAATGGTGCTTCCCTTAAAGCCTGACAACAGGAAACATGAACAACTGAGTTACAGTTCTCATCATGTCTTGAAGCTTTGTTTCCAAAATGAAGCGTGTGTCAGTTGTTTTAACAATAGTATTTTCCATAGAAACAAAGCAATTTTGGAAAAAATTAGAAGGGACTTTTCTGTGATGAAGATAACTGCTAGGAACCTAGCCATTTTTAAGCAAGTGAAAATAAGAAGAAAAGGTGAATGTCATGGTTTCCAAGGGGGAAATGAAAAACTAAGTTTTTGCACTGTTCTGTTTACATCCAAGGTGAAAAGCTGTTTCGCCATTACAGTTGCTTCACATTTGGCAATCTGTAGTATCAGCTGATCCCTGAAAATAGCAGCATATTCTGAGATACCCAGATTATCTGCATTTCAGTGTTTCACAAGCTCAAAAGCTATTATTATTATTTTAGCAGGTACATTTAGCTAATTTGTGGAGAATTTAGAAAGTGCTGATTTAGAAGTATTGTTATTCTAATTTTAAAGTACCTTTAACTATAGGTTTCTTAATAGTGAATAGACTCCTATACAACTCTGGAATCTGTTCAATAGGTAGAGTTGGAGGAACATCGACTCTTCAGAATTCTCACTGAAAAACTGGATTCTGTTAATTTAGGGTACGAAATAAGGTGGGGTTTTTTTTCCACCTGGGGATTGATTATTATGGGCTTGTAGCCCCAAGTTAATGTTTGATATGTAGTGAAGCAAACCATTTTCTTTAAATTGACTGCATACAGGATTTTACTGAAATGCTCATGAAACTTTGCTCTTCTCTTGTTTCTGCCTGATTTTTACATTAAATCTCTGTTGCTAAACCTAGATATGCAACTATATATTAGCAAAGGTGAAGACAGAAACTTAAGGGTGGGTGATATTTTAAGTCGTGGAAGATGACTATTAGACACATTGAAGACTGTCTGCATTTAGGAGCTGTTTTTACAAAACCCTAGTCAGTAAACCTAGACAAATTATAACTAAGTATTGAATGAGACTAGAATCTAGCAATTTGTAGAAATGTATTAATGCACCTAAATAAATCTTAATCTTATGTTTTCAAAGACATTGTCCTGGTCTCAGCTGTGACAGTTTGTTTTTTTTTTTCTTCCTAGTAGCTGGTGCAGTGCTGTGTTTCGGCTTCTTAGTCTGAGAACAATGCTGATAACACACCAATGGTTTAGTTGTTGCTAAGTAATGCTTACCCTGATAAAGGACTTTTCAGTCTCTCATGCTCTGCCAGGGAGGAGGGGCACAAGAAGCCGGGAGGAAGCAGAGACAGGACACCTGACTCAAACTAGCCAAAGGGATATTCCGTACCACAGCACGTCATGCCTAGTATATAAACTTGGGGGAGTTGCCTGGAAGGGCACTTGGGTCAGGCTGGGTATCGGGTGGTGAGCAACTCTATTGTGCATCACTTGTGTTTATGTTGTTTTCTGTCCCCTTGTAGTTTTGTGTTCTCTCCCCTTGTTATTTCCTTTATTAGTAGCAGTGATTAAGTATATTGTACTTTAGTTCTTAACCTGTTCTTATCTCAACCTCCAGGTTTCACATTCTATTGACTGTCCTCCCCATCCCACCTGCGGGGGAAGGAGAGGGGTGAGCAAATGGTTGTGTGGTACTTAGCTACCAGCTGGATTTGAACCATGAAAATATTAACCTGCATTCCCTGTCACACTTCAGTAATGATATGCAAGTCAGAAATTTCAGATCGCAAATTATAGCACACAGACACAAACTATGCATGCAAAAAGACTGTCTTCAAATACAACAGACATTTACACATGCAATGACAATACACACAGCAAACCACTGAGCACTACAACGTTAAGTTTTCTAACAGTTATTTCACCTACTTGTCGATAGAGCCCACCATGTAGTAAACCATTGGAAACCAACAGATTGCATCCAGAAAATGCATATCTGGCCTAAGCAGCAGATGGGATTACAAAATGAAACACAGTATCACAACAGCAGCATCTTTTCTAAAATATTTAAATAAACTGGTAGCTTTTTAAAAAACAATAAAAAAACCAAACCAAACCAAAAACTTTGGCAATATAGTATCACTTTAAACAGGAAACTGAATGCTTATATTAATAAATTCACCTTTAAAATCAGAAATTTTATGGCACAGCATAATTGTAAATATAAGAATAAATGACTGATGTCAAACTACCAAGTTATACTCCAATGCATGACTTGACTTAGGAGTATTTAAAATAAGCACTGAGAATTTTCGATTAAAAGGTGAAGCAGAAACCCAGCCATCATTTGCGTTTTGTGTCAACCACTCCATTCAAGTCAATGAGACCATCTTAGATGAAACCTTGTTTTTAAAACAGCGTGTGAAAACTAAGATACTGTATTTTATTGCATTGTTTCTTTAATCATAAATTTTACTGTGTTTCTTCTTACATACCAAGAAACACCAGAAATTCTGTAGATATCAGAGTAAGCATAAATTGACATACAGAGAAACTAGGAATATAACAACAAGGCACACATATGTTCATTGAAGGTGGCTGAATTCCTAAGGCCAATCAAATAAATTACAGAATTCCAACTGTCTTAAATGGCAGCCTAAATTCTACCTCATGCATGTATGAAAAGCAATACT
Source organism: Nestor notabilis (assembly GCF_000696875.1). Taxonomy (NCBI): domain Eukaryota; kingdom Metazoa; phylum Chordata; class Aves; order Psittaciformes; family Psittacidae; genus Nestor; species Nestor notabilis. Next base: position 46,236 of record NW_009916728.1, on the reverse strand, counting down.
GGCTTTTCAGCTAGCTTCTGTAGTCCCATGAATTCATTTCAGAGGAATGGCTGCAAATGCTGTGTAGAGAGATAAAATGCTAACGATATTAGTTTAATCAGCAACCATAGCTTTTACCTTATGCTAATAAAAAGTGGGTTTAGCCATAAAAATGTCACAACAGCATGAAGTATGTAAACTCATGCACTATGCTGGAAAAGAGAATAAGCACCAGAGGGCACTGTATGCTCACATCTTTAATCTTAAAGTTGCAAGTCGCAATTCCTTTAGCCTAGTTTAGGCTTTTAGCAATTTGTGTAATTCATTTTATGCCATAACGTGTACATAAAAACTTCTGTTTTGCAAAGAGGTGTATAAAGCTTCACTAAAGAGCTGTTTCAGCCAAAAGTGGGACACTTCACAGCAGGCTTTTGTATAATATATCACTTGAACTAGAACATACATATGCAAAGGGAAGTGTCAGCCTGGAACCAGAACCTGTAAGATGTTTTTGCTGCTGTCCTTTCTTTGAGCCATAGCTTGATCTTATTTCCTTTATATGGCTAACCTCTATTTTTGTGTCTTCCAAATTGTGATTTTAAGTATTTGACCAGTACCAAAGTATTGTAAAAAAACCCAAGAAAGTCTCATTGTTTATTAGATTAGAGATGAATCGGTCTTCCCTTGCCAAAGAAGAATTTGTCTGAAATTTTAAACAGCTAATGCAAGAAAGCTAAAAATTTCAGTGATCTCCAGACAGATACAGTAGTAATGGCAGTATTGCAGGTTTCTTCCATGACTATATACATACAGACTGGGTGAGTGGGTGTCCTACTGGATTAAAGAACTGTTTATCTTGCAGTCTAAAATTATTAAAAAGATACCTAAGTGGTCCAAGCCACTAACTGCCTTCTGTTAAGCAGGTTAGTGTTGTCTGAAGTACTGTCATGTATTTGTGAAACTGCTACACAGCTTGCTTTTTACAGTGTTTGGTTTATAGTGCTTAGAAGTAGTCACATTATTTAGAGTATTTTTATGAAATACTTAGCTAAAACATGGGCTATGAAGAGTAAGGATATTCCAATTCACTAAGGCCATGGGCAGTGAGTAAAAAATCAGTTTTGTATATGACAGTGAACATAGGGTATTTATTTTTGTTACTAATTTTTCTCAAAGATAAATATGCCACATTTTTTATTTTAAATTGGCCGTGTTAGAAATGATTGTTTATTGAAGTAATGGTAAAATGAGTTTAAACTGTACCACCAAGAAAAAAAAAAGTAAAATCTACTTACGGGTTATCCAGGAGTAAAACAATGGGATTTAGCTCCTTCTTTGGTCGGTAATAAGCTCTGAGTGGAACAATAAAGTTATATAAACCATTTCCAGCAGTTTCTGCTGCAACTATAATCAATTTATTTTTGAATCCATAGGCTTTGGCATCTTCATAGTAGTTATGCTGGCATCCCTAAAATCAAAATAAGAAACAAGTTCAGTGGATATGAATCACAGAATCATAGAAGACTATAGGGTTGGTAAGGACCTTAAGATCATCTAGTTTCAACCCTCCTGTGAGGTAGGGACACCTCACACTAGACCATGTTGTCCAAAGCTCTGTCCAACCTGGCCTTGAACACTGCCAGGGATGGAGCATTTACCACTTCTCTGGGCAATCTGTTCTAGTACCTCACCACCCTCACTATAAAAAATGTCTTACTTATATCTAACTGAACTTCCCCTGTTTAAGCTTGAACCCATGACCCCTTGTCCTATCACTACAGTCCCTGATGAAGAGTCCCTCTCCAACATCCTTGTAGGCCCCGTTCAGATACTGGAAGGCAGCTATGAAGTCTCCTCTTCTCCAGACTGAAGAGAATAAAGAGATTTAGCTGTGACTTTAAAGGGTTTTACCATTAGAAACAGAAAACTGTATCAGGTGACCTGATATGGACCTGATTAGACATAAACAAATGCTTAACGATGAAAAGGGTGATAAAAACATGATAGCTTAGTAACTGCTGAACAAACCTCATCTCTAAGCAGAAAGCAGAATTTAACTCTGTTCAGATGTAAGATACAAATGAGAATGCAGTTTTATCCAGTAAGAGAAACTCCTTTTACCTTATCTAGTCTTAGACAACAGAAGGGTACTTTTTCATGCAGAAGATGGCAAAATGTGGGAGAGCTTCCAATATACGGAGAGTAAGGAGGATAGCCTTTGGCATACCTAGGAGAACAGAACAAACATTTTTCAGTATAGTAGATTACCAAAATACAATTGACTATACGACTATTTCATGGGATGTTTATATGTAGCCTAAATTTTGCAGTTATCTGTAGACTACAGTCTGTAGAGTCAAGTACATGAACTATCTTGAATAAGGATCAAAGGTATGTGTTCTGTAGCTTCAACCAATTCAATAATGCTGAGTGAAAGTTATCATGATGTTTTGTACTAAAGGAATTTTGCTTGGGTTGTTTGGAGGTTTTTTTACAAGCATTTTTGGAAATGTGCTGACATATCATAGTGTGCTGTCCTAGTGTTTAGAGTGCATGTACTGCTTTCAGCTCTGGGGTCCCCATCATAAGAAGGACATGGATGTGTTGGAGCGAGTCCAGAGGAGGGTCACAAAGACAATCAGAGGGCTGGAGCACCTGTCCATAAGGAGAGGCTGCGAGAGCTGGGCTTGTTCAGCCTGGAGAAGAGAAGGCTCCTGAGATACCTTGGAGCAGCTTCTAGTGCCTAAAGGGGGCCTACAGGAAATCTGGAGAGGGACATTTTGCCAGGGCATGTAGGGATAAGACTAGGGGTAATGCCTTTAAACTGAAAGAGGGTAGATTTAGAGTAGATATGTGTACTATATCGATACATAAAAATAGACAGATACAAGATATATACAGGAGATACGATATATATGATATCTTGCCTCTTTACAGTGAGGGTAGTAAGACACTGGAACATGCCGAGAGAAGTTGTGGCTGCCCCATCCCTGGCAGTGTTCAAGGCCAGGTTGGACAGGGCTTTGAGCAACCTGGTCCAGTGGAAGGTGTCCCTGCCCATGGCAGGGGGGTTGGAATGAAGGTCCCTTCCAACCCAAGTAATTTGATTATTCAAAGTACCATAAACTTCTAAGGGAGGCAAAAAAAGCGAAGCAAGAAAATAGAAATAATTCTGGTACTTTTTCTTTCTCCATTTTTCTTTCAAACACTTTTCAAGACTGAGTGAGGTCATTACCTTCGTGCTTTAAAAACATACCTTCAACACAGAATGAAATTTAAATGGCAAATCATCTTGCTGATGATATTTCTATCTGGCCTTGGTGTTTAACAATAGAGACCTTTTAAATCCTAGTATTTCAGTCTGCAGACTTAAGATTACTTGTTCTATAATATTTCATTGGAGTTTTATGATTTTCCCTGGGGATTCTCATGCTTGCCACTGTTGGAGATGGGAAACTGTGCCAGGTGAGCCACTGGCTTAATTGTGCATTGCAGTTTTAACATCCCTGTCAGTAATCCCAATAAACATGATTGCTTATCTGCATGGCAGTTACAGGATTGAATCTTTCGTTTTTATCCGAGTAATGAATGCATCATTACTTTCAGGAACATGCTAACAAGCACTTTAAATTGGATGTAATAATTTGCCTCATGCTGCGTTTTTTGTCATTCCTACATTTTGAATTCAGACATCTAGCCTGCGGATTCAACAAGCCTGTTGAATGGACACTGCAATCTCAGGACAAAAGTACTTACCTGTTTACAAACTAGTAGAATCCTGTCTTTATAACTACAGAATGTAAGAGAGAAAAAAAAAATTGCAATACGCAACTAGATCTATACAACTGAAGATAGAAAATCTCCAGCAAACGTAGGAGGTAATCTGATTTAGGGGGTTTTGAATTTCAAAATAGGCATAACAGCATTCTGCTAACAGGCAATAGCATTTCATAAAAGGGAATAATTCCATAATTGGCCTTTATGGGTCTTGCTTGCTACAACTGTTTGGATTGATCTGCATGTCAAAAAATCATCCATGCCATTTACATAGTATTGGCTTTTCAAATTAGTTGCCCATTTTATATTCAATATACATACTCTAAGCCTGCAGAGACTTCTTCATCTGACGGCGTAGTTTCATCTTCTGACTGATCACTTAGCAGGTCACATGTCTGAAGTGAGGATGAGTCTGCAACCTCCAAAACAGGTGCTATACTGGGCCGTCTGCCCTCTCTACCTCCGTCAGAAGGAAGAGCTAGCGTAGGTCCACTGGATGTTCGGCATCCTGTGTCTTGCAAATCAATAGCCACTGTCCCTGTAGTAGCATTGAAAGCATTTTCTCAGTGTGGCTTTTCTATCATTGATATATATTTTCTTGCTAACTACCTTTTCAAAATCATACCATGTGACTAATCTGTATTTATATGCACCAACAACCTGTACAGTCTTACTGAGCAAGGGCATTTTTTTTTTTCATTAAAGCAGCTTATGAAAACTTATTACAAGCAACCAGTTACAAATGACTAACAAATTACCCATGTGATTATTATTACTTTTTCATGGAAGTCTTAAGCAGTTTAATTCCAGTTTAATTTATTTTCATTAATTTTAATACAAGGGCAAGTGCTTAGTATTTTTTTCTTTCTGCACACTATTTCAATTTACTTAAAATTTTAGGAACACACTGTTAAAAGCTTTAAAATGCAATATTAATTGAATATGTTGTGGGTTTGTTTTGTGTTTTTTTTGTTTTTACTTACCCATGCTGGCTATTATACTGTGTACAGGTAACCTAGAAGTTCCATGATAGGATAATTTTGATTCACGTTTTTTTCTATGTTTTTCTTGCTTCTTAAAAGCAGAATTCTCTTCTTTGGTGATATTTATGTAGAAGCATACATCTCTAGAACTCATGATATATCGAGGACCTGGATTCAGCAAAATGTTTTTGTTATCTTCCTTTCTAACACCAATCAGACAGACTCCAAACCTTAATTAGAAAAGGAAAGGCATGGTTCATTTTGCATAGATGACATATACCAGAATTTCCACTGTCAAAAATAACCCCCCAGTATACTTTTGCAGAATATCATCATTTGCAGATTTTTGAATGAAAATTGTTTGAAAAATACTGTCTCCTAAATAGGCCACTTCTGATGAAGCATTTTTTCTGGGCTCATGAATCTCTATGTATTTGAATCCAGAGTTTTTATTAATCCCAGTAATAGTCTTCTAATGCTGTGCTAGTTGATTTATTTATTTATTTTTCTATCAGATGAATAGTCCCTTCTGTGAAAATAGTAGAAGAATTGATATATAATATGAAAAAGATTCATCATGTTAAATGCTTCCATTATTCATATATAATGGAAACTGGTTTTGGAACTCATTTTTTGGAATTCACTCCTAGAAAAGTGTTTGATTAGTGATAGAAAATATGATATTAAAGCAGAAAAAAATCTTTCACTTGAGTATGAGAATAAACTCAGTGTTCAAGGTTTGATTGATAGATGTTCATTTTGTTAAATATATACAAATATACACAACTTGTGTTCAGTTTGTAAATTCACCTCACAGGACAGCACAGAATAAGTGATGCATGATCTGGAACCTAAGGCAGGTATGTGAGCACCTAATAGGAAAAAAATATGGTCTTACTTTGAACAATCAACAGAATGTAGCATATGCCACCTTTAAAATGTACGTTTCAGGTAAGATGAACATGCCAGAAGGAAGCCAGATTTCCAGCTGACTCCTAAGTACATTAAATACACTAACAGCCACACACCCTTTTCTAGATTGTTTCGGGCACAGAAAGGGACTGGTGTTCTCATATAACCTTTCTAAGGTTTGAATTTTTTTTTTTTTCTGGTTGTCAAGCTTATCCTATGTATCCTTTACATTCTCTTCTTTCAAACTGAGCTGGCCTATACAGAACCAACATGAGCTTTTACCTGACCAGGTATAACTTACAGAAAAATATCAACAAATTATATTAGTGGCCAGATATCTAAACCCAGAAACAGAGTGATGTGTAGTACCACACCTCTGAATACGGAGCTATGTTGCAGGCAAAACAAATAATTATTTGTTTAAACTTTTAATTGTTGATAGGAAAATAAACATACTTTTTATGAGCATGGAAAGAAGCATATGTGAAGCTTTTCCCCTCATACTCAGCAAAAAAAGTACTTTCTTCCAGGTTAATATGATACACTTCATTACCAGAGCATCTGCCATACATTTTCTGCCATTGTTCTGATGATTGCTGACTCTCCCTGAAATATGTACAGATAAAGAGAATAATTTAAAACTTAATGTAAAATCATTATAAATCAGAACAGTATTTCATGGCAATAGAAACTACAAATATTTATTAAAAAGATCCTATAGGCTAATCTGAAAAGTATTTGAGATCAAAGCTTAGTAATGATGTATGTACAGAGATTATTTTATGCAATTAAAAGTTTTCTGATAAGTAATAGGCATATAAGATTATGCACTTTAATATCATGAGAGATGTGGCTATTCCTTAAAATTCACACCATCTCTTCAGATGCTTCATGACAGATTGTGTAATTCTTGTTAGAAGTAGGTAAATAATCATTAAAAAAAGCTTAGTAGGAAAGACCCATTTAACTTTATTTACTTTGTAAGACATATATTTTTTCTCAGTTTGCTTATTGATAATCTTCAGCATCTACCCAATGGACATTTTTAGTTACTGTGCCTGTGTATACTATAGCAAGTATATACCTGCTTTTCTCGAGTGCAAGAAAATAAATTATAACTTCAACCATATTAGGCATATCATCCTTTACTGTATGCAGCTAACATCCTTTATCCAAATGGACTGTTCGTGTAAATGCTCCAAACCTCAGCTAACACCAGGAGTTGCAGAATTGAGGCTTCTGTGAATTCATAACTTTCACTTGGAAACAAGGTTCTGTCTGAATGAGTTTTAGTGGATATAATGGATGCATATAAGTATATATGCAGATAGAACATAAAAATCATACATGTGCTGTGTTTTGCCACTTGGAGCTAAGGTCTCAAGATACTGGAACATGCTTCTTTGTGCTCATTTATACCTTTTTAATATCTTAGCACAGTTCCTGTTTTTCTTCGGTTTACCATTCTTCTCCACACTCAGTGTAGAAACATTTTGTTTCAAGATTGAACTAAGAAAGCCATTTTTATTGCAACAGTATTAACAAACAGTGCTCTATGTGCAGAATAACAGAATTACAGGAGAAATGTTTTCCATATTTCACTTTTCCCTCTAAAATAAAATGTTCACCTGTTTAAAGTCTGCTTGGTTCCAGTTAGTTGTCTAAAAGCTTCCCATGGAGCTGTTCTGTAAAGATCACATTAAGTTTCAAGTCAGACAGGCTATTTCCTTCCAATATTTTGTATCATAATACAAACCCTAATAAACTTCTATTACTAGATTAAATAACTAGATAACATTTAAAGATAAATGTTAAGATTAATAATTAAGATCAATAATAAGATTATAAATAAGATTCAAGGTAGAGTTTTGGTGTTTTATAGACAAACAGCTGAGAAGACAGTGGGATTATTTACATCTAGTTTGTTTAATCTGAAAAACAGCATTAAAGGCCAAAGTCTGCCTATATAAGCAGCAGCAAACTTCCCCTTAATTTTAATAGCAAGTTGATCTGGCTGAAGTTCCTTAGAAAATGAACGTTTTTCTCCAGTTTCTTCAAACAGTAATACTAGAAGATAAGTTGGTTTTAATGTATGTACATGTGTTTCTTTTTGCTTACTGTTTATTGTATTATCATTCTAATTAGGATAATAGGGAATAATATTTTTCCCTGTGTTCTGTGGCTATGTATTGCCTTCAACTTCCACTGATTTCCCAGTGTACGTATCGTCATGATTATCAGAAATGAGCTGGCACTGTTAACAATGTCAACACTATTTCTTAATAAATACAGGAAGTAGATTCCCTGTGGAGTAGGTGGCACTTCATTCGTAAGAGTACAACAAACAGTTGGGACAATGCTTTACCAGTGAAATGTCAATAAACGTTTTCATTCTATTAAAATGTATGTCATGAAGTCTATTCTTTTATATAAGGAAGTCAAATACTGACAGGGATTTAAAACTCAATGCCTACATAAAATTGAATATAGATGCTGGTAATAACCTCAGTAAAGGATAATTAAACATGTACATATGTAAAGGAAAGCAGTTCGCTGTTAATGTTGGAAGTCTACTTAACAAATGTTCACCATTATTTAGACATATTTTAGTATTGTTTGGATATAAATGCATGTATAATTAAATTTTTTATTTGTAGTTTAGATAATCCATTTTCACGTATCTTTTTACTTATACTTAGCTGAACTCAAATGCTCATCTGACTTACCTGTATGCATAAAGGTAATTTAACCTATATTAACAATTAGCAGTTATTTACCTATTGTTCAACATTAGAATTTATCTAGAAAAGAAAAAAAAATTACTCTGATTTATGAATTAGTCAAATCCAAAGCAGTTTGATGTCTGCAGTACAGTGACAACAGATGAAGCTCACAACTGACGCCTATTTTCAAACCAGATTTACCTCCCCGACAATGAAGTGCAGAATCATTTCTTTTAGTCTACACAGTTCAAACACCCTAGAGTCAGTGCAAATCTCAGGAGATGCTTACGAAGACTATAAGTTTAAAAGGATTCTTTTTCTCTAAAAATTAGTGTATACTCAAATTTTGAAAGTAAATTTATTGACTTGAAAGTTAATTTAAGTATAATACTTCTGAAGATCAGATTTATATCTGTATCTAGCTATGAGTTTATTTTAGTTGACAAGTGTTTAAATCAATTACAGAATTGCACATAAAATGATGAATAAAAGTAAAATAAATGTACAAAAATAGGGACATTGAAGTGGTGATTCAAGAGAAAGAAATTATTTTCCCATATTTAAAGATTTTATGTGATTTTTCAATTGTGTGGGGTTTTTTTGGCCTTTGAATTTAGAATACTATGTTCAAGAACCACATATTAAAAATCAATGGTTGAATGTCTAGGTGTTAAAAATCACCTAAACTAAGTTTTCACAGACACAAAACTTCCAGATTAAAGATGAACTACCTAACAGTTCTAAGCAAAAAGTAAGCTCAAGTACATTAGTTAATGTTTTCAAGCATTAACTTGGCAGTTAAGGTGCCAAAGCAGTAGGGTGTTTTTAATAGGATCAGAGCAGTCTAGGAAAAAGGACAGCTTTGTCCTCATTTCCTAATTTTGAATGCTTGACTAGGTGGCATTTATCATAAAATGAACAGATTTGTGTATTTGTACAAAACTTAGTGAAAAATTAAAATCACAGTTCAGTTAGGGTTTTGAGAACATATTCCAGCATTTCCAAGGTATTTTAAAAAGAGATATATAGAATAAAAGAGGAAGAAAAATCCTACCAGTTTGGATATTATGTACCTTTTTAAGTATGTAAATTTTTAGCTGTTAAGAATACTACCCTTCTTTCATGTATATATAATATGAAAGAACTAAAAAATACTCTGCATTCTGTCAGATAATGAAAGCTAGAGAGATGAAGAATGTATTTCACCATGATTCTTTTACAAGTTTTTGTTTGGGGTTTTTTGATTGGTTGGTATTTTAATAGTAGCATATACTTACTGTCCCCTAGACGTATGAACCAGAAGTGTGATTAATGTAGAGGTAGCTGGGCATATACAATTTAAAGCTAGCATAGCATATTTGAATTCCTCTTCACACACCACATGATCTGTAGAAAAAAAGACATAAATTGTTTTACAAAAATACTTTCCATTGAATAGAATTATCACATCCTTTCCTTGTCTAGGAAAATGGTGAAAATGGGGACAGTCAAAATATGCCTCCATATCTTCATCTTCCACTTGAACCTGGAGAGCAGCTGTGCATGATTTGCCCCATCTATGCTATCATTGAGATTGCATGAGTAGAGTTAATTTTGCAACCAGTTTATGCTTTCTGTACTGCAGCTACACATGGAGAGGATGCAATGGCTCTTTGATTCCCACTGTTTTACTGCACTAGATGTGAAAGCCATGTAGCATAGTCTAGGTTTTACCATTTTCAACTTCTGCAGTTTTGCATAAACTGGCATAGAGACATCAAGCATTGTACAGAGATACACTTTTGTGTTCAGGAAACAGCATACCTAGGATACTGCAGTGCAGGACTGCTGATCAATCAGATAGGCTGTACTGACTTGCAGATTGGGATTCGGCAGTGGCGCTGGGATCTTGCACTGCACTTCAGTATGTGATGCAGATTCAACTAATGTTCTCCCCGGAAGTACTGACAGCTGCTCTCTCCTTGCAATGTAGGCAAATAAGGTGGTGGTTTTTCCTTTTACAACTTTGCATTCTTTTTACCCCAGCCCTTTCCTGGCTTTTGCAATCACAAAATTATGCTTTGTTCTTGAGAGTCCTTACAAGAAAGTATGTCTGCAACATTAGTACTTGCTGTGATGGAATAGTACTACAGACATACTAATTTTTTCTTGTCTTTTAATGGAACTTAGTGGGGGGAAGTAAGCAGAGAAAGCAATAGAGGCATTATATGTAGTTCTTTATATTGGCTTGTATTTAAAACTGCCAAATTTTCTGCACATGCTATTGTATGAATTATTATTCAACTTGCTAGTGTTTAAAATTCAGGCCACAGTTAAACGCTCTCCAGTGCTGGTGACAGCGTGAAAAGGAAATAGAAATCACTCTTTAATGTCATTCATATATATCTGTGACAGTATAAAAATGGATACAAGGGAAGAGCATAACCTTTAACTTGTTGTCAGTGTAGAAACTTAGTCATAAGGGTTTTCTAAGGTCGTGAAGGCAGTTATTGCATGCCAAGTAATTTTTTTAATTCTCAATTTAGTGTTTGATTCAGTCTGTGTTACTTTCAATGAGAGATAATTTGCTTCTGATGAGACAGAATACAATTTGTACAGCTGATGATCAAAACATAAGCCATATGAAAACTGCCGAGTAAAAGTAAGCAAATAACCTCCCCACCTAAATCTAAGTGGCTACATACCTCTACTTCTAGTTGCACTATTGTATCATTGAAAGCCTTAGAATCACCTTGCCTCTCTAAGCTACTTTCTAGGCAGATTTTATAGTATAGCTACAAGCATGCCATTTAATGATAACAAAAGTGAGGGCATACCTTGTATGCCTTCTCTATCCCTTTTTTTAAATTTCTAGAGGCTTTTCAATAACAGAATCATCGAAAGCAGAAATTCATTCATTTTCTGAATATCAAGGCTTATTTAAATGTCATAGGGAAGGAATTAATTTAGTTATACGAAGACACTGTCAAATATAGAAAAAAATAAGGGTTTTCCTCCCCTAAATATATTACAGTTATAGCAATTAAATATTTCCTGCAGCAAATATTTCTGATAGAAATATGTTCATTTACTTGACCATGTGCCATTAATAAATCTACCTGAATTTTATATTAGAAGTTTTGAGAGAGTAAGACATAATCTACTCCTTAGATGGAATGTCTGCATTCCATTACCATTAATCAGATGGCAAAGATTTATGAAAGTAGATATTGATTTCCTGATACTGAGGGAATGAGAATTCTCCATATTTTTTAATTTTGCCAACCTCCCATTATAGCTAATACTTTTGAAAATAGAAGCAAGAAAAAATATACAGGAAAATTACTTTATCATCTCCTATTTCAGATCTTTAACTAAATTGTACATGCTGACCTAAATATATGTAAATTAAATGAATAAACCATGGATGGCGCAATGCAAATGAAAAGTATATCTGACTTAAATCCTCCATATGTTCTATACTGTAACGTATGGTTGACTTTTTGGATGGATTTTATGTAAAATACCATGTTAACAGAGCATATAGCACACAGCAAACAGATTGCTGTCCTACAGTTGTCATCTTTATCGCTTACATGTAAGAGATTCACATTGTATTATCAAGTGTTTTTTTATCAGGAGCAGTCGGGCTGGGACTTGTAGGACTATTTCCCCTCTCTTGTAGTTTTTGAGTTTGTGAGAGCTATTTATGGCCTCCATGACTTGTTATGCATCCGTAAAATGCATATGACAGTAGTGCCCTACCTACTTCAGAAGAGTTTTGAAGCTTTTGAATTCTCAGAGGTATTTTGCAAACACCAGGTGAAAGATTCTTCAGCAATATAATTACCACGATTAGAAATATTGTAGCTATTTGAAACATGGAGAGGCACTATGTCTTTCTTGCTTGACAAGAGTTACGTTACTGTATTAGACACAGATCAGGTCAAAAATAATTTCCTTATTTCTCCAATTATTTGGCAGATTATAGTTTGCCCATAATGTTAATGTATTTGGTATTTATGTTCAGGACTTCTGTTGTGGAGCCATGGTGAGGGTTATACAGAACTCTATCTGATGCTGTCTAAAGTGAGTAGGAAGGAAGCTGAGTGACAGCTCTCCCACTCCTCAGGTCTGGGGCACGGGACATTCGTCAGGACCTGTGACAGCAGGTACTAGAATCAGCAAATTACTCAGTGTAGTGAAGCAGCAGAGGAAACTGCAGTTTATCTTGAACTGAGTATCAAGTATGTCAAATCAGTTTACCAAACACAACTATTTTGACTGCATTTCTACTAAAGAAATACTCCATTTAGAATTTCCAGAAGCTGCAGTTTCTGTTGAAAACATATTTTGACATAAAATTCGTTGCTAAGTCTGTCTCAAATAGATGCAGCAATGCAGTGCGGTGAGTTATGGCTTCTGTAATGTTCCTGAAGGTAGAATGTACTCAGAATACTGATTTATGCCTCAAGCATCAGCCATGTGGTAATAATGTCCTAGACATGACACAATTATTCTCAGAAACCTTACTTTTGTCTGTTTCATAAGTTAACATGAGCACGACCAGACCAGATGTAGAAAAATGCCCATCCATTATCTCTAGACTATTTTTATCTGTAATTAGGTAGATTAGGCAGGTGCATTCAATATCCATTTCGGTGAATCCGGACTATGTTCCTTTTGAATAAACTACTGCAGGTTTAACGTCAGACTTCACCAATCTGCTAATTCATTGGTGCATTTTGAATAGAGAATGTCAAAATGTATGCCCAGTTCCTGGAATTGTGATTATACATAATTTCTGAATATTCGAGGTAAAGGTGATTAATTTCTTTTCTAGCATATATATAAATTCAACTCAACATGCAGTTTAGTCTCTGAATTACATAAGTATTTGCTCCACTGTAGACAGCCTTCACTTTATTTCATGTATGTGCTGAAATGCAAGGCCAGATGCATGCAGTGGCCTTTTGTAGCCCAGTGTGTTTGAAGGAAAAGCAGGAAGATTTAGAAAACCCTATGTAACTGCCAGTGAGGTGAAGTGCAGTATTACTGAAAGAAAAACTGGGCATGTCAAGGCATTGGTATATTAGAAATTACAAAGAAAAAAATCAAACTGTTTCAGCTTAAGACATAAGACAGATGTTTCCTCTAACTGTCACGTTAGAGTGACTGTATACTTAAAGAGTGTTCACACCTTGAACTTGAGTCTGCTGGGACAAACACTTACTATGCCCTGTGCTTTTCAGATTTCATTGAGGAATCATATTCAAGCACAGAGAAACTTTCCCACTGCATTAATGTAAGCAGAACTTACCATTTTAAACAAAGTAGATAGAAAGGTGTGTGTCTGTCATCAAGTGAAGACAGGAAACCTGCCTTTCTGACAGGCCATGTTACCCTGTACAAAGTGTCTCCATTCTTTTGTTGTGATGGGAATAATGGGAATAACTTATAACAGTTACTTGACCTATATACTATATATATATATGGAGATATATTTCTGAAGCCTAAGGCAGAAAAGCTCCAGGATGCTCTTCCATAGGAAAATGTAGTCAGGGTTTAAATTTCAGGACTGTATTTTGAAATCTAGGATAACTGGTCAACCTGATATAAACTTGAGAAACTGGGCTTCCAGAGTTTTATAAATTTTGAATGCAGTTAAAAGACAAATGTGAGGAGGACTTTCTGGAACTCTTTGGTTGTATTTTTGCTAAATTCAGAAACTTTTTTTTTTATAGTTATAGCCTATAAACCTGTGTGTAAAGAAAAAGAAAATCCCACTACTGAATATTTCTGGTTCATAAAAATGCACAATATCATTTTGGGAAACCTCCAGAAGAAAGGATTCATTTTTTAAAGGAGTATCAAATTTAAAAGAAGCTTTTGCATTAAGGCAATATTAAAGCAGTCCTGAATCATAATAGGAAAAACACTTAGAAAAATGTTCCATATGGTTATACAAATTTTATTCATAAGCACTCTGCACAGGGCTATAGTCTGCAGCCCCCACTGGGTATGTATTTCAGAATGAAGAAGACTTGTATGAGATTAACAACCAAAGTAGAGTTTTTTTTAGAAAAATGCATGCACACAAACATTGTTCTCGTGACTGCCAATGGCCTTACCGTGTGCACTACGTAAGCATCCAGTGGTGGTTTATACCATGTTTATAAACTTGCTGAATTTAAAACTGCATTGAAAGTTTTCTGTGCTTTATGTGAGTAGCATTAAATTAATCTTGAAGGAGGGCTTGCAATTCTGCTTTTACTGTTGTGCAGAGAGTGTGGGGAACTGGATGCAGTGATCCCTATGATCCATATGAAATTCTTTAGGGATGTAGGGTGCTATATAAATATTTAGGCTTACAACACAGTACTACTATAATTAATATTAGAGAGGGGTAATGAAGCACAGAATATATAAGGTCTCTTCAAGCCTCTGAAGAACTGCAGAACATAAATGAAGGCAGTAAGATACCATAATGGTTAAGTTCAGCTGAAGGAAATACTGCAAAAAGAGGTTTTGGGGTTTTGTTGTATACTACTTAAAAAAAACCCAAAAAAACCAAACAAAAAAAAGAGTCCAAATTCTAAATCTGAGACTTAGAACAGAGATGAAAAATCACCTCTGTCTTCCAAGCCTAGTTGTATCATAAGCTCCTACAGAGACAAACCATTAATAATGAAACTCTCTCTTAAAAAGACAATTAGGAACAACGAATTAACACAGTTACCGATAAAGAAAAGTGGCCATGGCTAGGGAGAAGAGATTACATTTGTGTTGTGTGGTTTTAAGAGGGAGATGAAAAAGCACCATCATTCTTGTCACAGCATGAGCCTTATTCCCTGCTGTGCCATCTCACAGTTTGAGATTACACTTTTATAACTTCAGAACTGCTATGATGGTTTTTTCCTTCTTTCCAACCTAGTGGTAAATTCAGTAGCTTTTAGAATTACAGCTTTAACTGTTACTCTGGAATTGCTCTGCACTGGAATTTACTTTTTCATCACATTCTGGTATGATGGAGGAGGCTAATATTTTTCCATAGTAGGGGTTTTTTTTGTAATTTTGCATGAATCAGCAATCTTTTTTTCCTTAGAATATCCCTCAAGAAAATAGAGTCTTCAAAATTACAGCTGAAAAAGAAAGCTTTGCTTCTACTTCATAGAGAGATTTTTCCAAAGATAGGCAAAATGAGTTCATTATAAAAGTATTTGTATGATTTTGCATATAAGCATATATACGTCTGTATGTACATATATATGTGTGTGTGTGTATTTATATATAGACAGAGAAAGAGAGACCTATCTACAAGTGCAGAGAAACGGTTCATCAATTAAAGCTGGTAATCTTTTCTTGTAAGAGTGGATTTATTTGGCTTTCTTAACATCATTTTGCATTTTATGTAATAGTTTCTAAGATAAACATTTTACTGGATATAGAATTAAATTGTATGTCTCTTTCCAAAATATTTGCAAGTAATTAATATAATGTTTTTCAGCCCACATAGAAAAATACAGTCCAAGGGGAAGATTTACTTTTCCAATGGTTTGCTGGGGAAAATTTGGCCTCTTCTGAGCAGATCTTCTCATATACCCCATAGAAACAGTTCATTTTAGTAGACAGAAGTAATATAAAGACATGGACATAGCTGGAAACCTACCTGAATTTATAATTAAGAAGTAGCAATTATAGACCAAATAATTCTACTTTGTATACTATATAAGAGAGTAATAATCCTTACAAGTGCTTATAAATAGAACTTCAATGTAAAACATGACATTTTACTATTGATAGGCTATATACAGCCTGTAAGTTATTTTACAATATGCACTCTTAATCTGCTTACAACTAGTAAATTTCCCTAGGGAATCTCACTTTGCTTGTGCGTTTATGAAACAAACTGCCAAATATTAATAAGTGTTTCAAATGGCTGAAATCTTACCTGCAAACTTGATGTGGAATTTATTCTCAGGTTTCAGTATTTGGACATACAAAGGACAATTTGGAGCAAAGTCTTTAACTGCCCATGCTCTTAAAATGGTTTGATGATCCTAGAATAAAGAGTATGAGGTGATGACAATGAAATACAAATAACCATATCTCTTATCAGACTGACTCCATTGAAGAAAACTCATTTTAAGACTATATAGCACCAGCTGGTGTGGATGTTTATGTACATCTTATGTAAGTGTGCTGGTATTATGTATATGACATATTTAACTACAGAAATATATATATACACACACACAGACAACCCAGTAATTCTGCCGACACAGACATGGCTGAGGTACTCTCTGTTCACCAACAAGGTGTCTCAGACCTCTGCTTTGAGGCATCAAGCAGGAGGAGAATCACCAGCAGTGGATGATTTTAGACAGGGATTGCTTCAGAGACCTCAAGCCATATGAGCCCACAGGATGAGATGGGTGCAGAGAGCGCAAACCAATGTCCCTGTACAGTTGTTTTCTTATGTTTGAAAGATTATGGAGATTGGGGGAGGTCTCCAAAGATGGCAGAAAAATTGTTTCACCCATCTTCAAATGAAAGGATGATGTGGGGAGCGATACCTCTGGGCACATGAATGCTGTGTCTTAGACAGTATTGTTATTTCCATGTTCAGCCATTATAGTTTGGTTGAATGTAAAAATACAGGGATAGAATGCTGGTTAGGTGGTTGGAGTCTTAGGGCAGTGGTAAATGGCATGTACTCTACCCAGAGACCTGGGGAAAGCAGAATGTCACCGGAACCTGTTCTGTTAAACATCTTTATCCATGATTTGGAGGAGGTGCAAGAGTGTATGCTCAGCAGGTTTGCTTCAGGGAAAAGTCAAGACACTTGAGGGCAGGTTCAGATGGACCAAAATGAGATGGAGAAATGATTGACAAGAACCTCATGAAATTCAGCAGGGGCACAAGCAGAGTCTTGTCTCTGGGACTGAGTAACCACCTGCACTGGCACAGGCTGGGGGTTGACTGGCTAGGCAAGTAGTTCTGCTGGAATAGACCTGGGAGTCCTGGCAGAGAGCAAGCTGAGCATGGGCTGACAGCTTCCTGGGCTGTTTTAACGGGAGCGCAGCAAGTTAAGTAAGAGGACAGTGATAATCCCCATCTAATCAGTGCAAGTTATACCAAATATAGACACTACATCCAGTTTGCAGGCCCCCATTACAGTAAAGGCATATAAACTGGACTGAGTTCAGCAGAGGGGCCACCAAGATGGTCAGGGGCAGAAGCAGAGGCCCTGTGAGGAAAGGCTGAGGGAATGGAGCTTGTTCAGCCTCCAGAAGAGATGGCCTCATGGGTACCTAACAGCACCCTCAGTAGCTATGGGACGGTTATTGAACCCAGGCTCAATAACCATCCCATAACCGGCGGAGATCGAGCAAGGCTCTGCAGTGATGCATGGCTGGAAGACAGGAGACAATGAATGTCTGGATATACAGAGAAGCCCTTTCCCCATGAAGGCAGTCAGACAGTGGAACAGGCTGTGCAGAAAGGATTATGCTGTCTCCCTTGGGCACTTTCACACCAATCTGACAAAGCCCTGAGCAATGAAGTCAGTGTTCATGACTGACTCCTATAAGACTAGAGACCACCCTTCCAACCTCCATGATTCTGTGATCCAAGTATAATATATTCTCTTTGTTGGAATGTGGAATAGAGTGTTTGTTTCTAGAAATCTTCTACTAATAAGGTATTTTGTCCTAGCTTTCTGCAAGTGTTAGGGAATCACGTAATGTGGAAGGATGACATTTGGATGGAGAAAAATGATGTGAAAACTTAGATAGTAGTATGAGTCATGTCTAATTAAGAATGATGTATTAGATATGTCCTTCTGAAGAGGTTCAGAATGTAAACAACATTAAATGTTATCAGGAACTCAGAGTTTAAAAGTTTGGATCATTCTGAAAAATACCAGCTCAATTAAAAACAGAGCTTTTTTTTTTTTTTTTGCACTTAAAACATTTGCTTAACTGATGTCAGAATTTAGACAGCTACTGACCAAAGAGTTCAAGAGATTTTCCAGCCAGTTAGTTTTTTGTACTTGTTACCACATGTGAATTAACTGCAGGATGAATACTGCTATCCCATAAAAGCAGAGTATGTGGTAATACATTAATATGTTGAATGACATGAAATATGGCTCATCTCAGTGCATCAGCCATCAGTTTTTATTTATTTCAGAACTGAACAGGAATATTTGAGAGTGCATGTGGGAAGCAATACTTGGGTTGAAATGCCTTGCCTAATCATGAAATTGGTGGTATTAAAAGATAAAGTATAAAGAATGATCATTATGTTTGAAGCATCAGCAGTAAGAAAAGCTTTCAGACTCATGAACACAAGGGAAAATCTCTGCCCGGAATACAGCGTAATTGACATCTTCAAACCATAATATTTTAATGTCAATTGAGGGAATGAAATGCCAACAACTTAGAAGTAGCAAATGGCTGTGTAACTGGATAGATGGTGGTTATACAGATATACTACAGCAGGTGTGAGCAGTTTGGGAGTGGATTTGGTGAAGATTTGAAAAACCTGTCATTGTTCAAGATGTTACTTAAACTTTTATGCAGAAGGTGTTAGAGAAACACATTCAGAATTGCTTGCCGTGATAGTGTGGCTTCATTGCACAGGGTTTGACCGTACCAGTTTCCTCCCTTCCTTTCCATAGCAATCATTCACAGACCACACTGGCTTGCAGAAGTAGTGAGAAAAGGCTGTTTCCTGTATGCCATATGCATAGAAATATAGCTTTTATTCAATGAAATTTAGGTGAATTATTTTTTTCATTCTTATTACATACATGAACTAAGATTAAATTTCCTGTGATAAACCAAAACTGCACCAGTAAATACACTCTGGTTGTACATTTCCAACTAAGTTTACTCTTCTTCTTCTCAACGTGATATTTTCTCTTTTTTTTCCCCGTTTTAAATTTTGTCTAAGAAGCCTGGTTTTGTCAGAAGGTGCAAGAATTGTTAACAGTAAGAATGAAAAATGTGTATTAAAATTATTCAGATAGTCCCATTTTACTAAAAAAATGCAAACAAACCTAGGCCCATAGAATTGAGTGTATGAAGCTCAACACAAAATATTTTTAATTGTATTTAAAAAAAAAAAAAAAGGATGCCTTAAAATTAAAATCTCTTGATAATCATTTTGGCACATTTGCAGTTTTAAGACTGGAATAGGTATTGATTTCCATTTGCTAACTCTTTTTTTTTTTTTTTTTTTAAAGAAGCAGCCTATGAATATGATCTAAAATGGATACTTAATTGCCCTATATAGCTTTGTAAGAGGAACTCAATGTATATGTACTTTTAACATAGTAACCTTGCATTACTGCTTCATGTTCTCTCTTTTCATCTCTTCGGTATATAGATGTGTTTGTGTACAAAAGCTGTTTATTTGGGCTTCCATGCTTTTTTCGCTCAGTTACTCTCCCAATTTCTCCACTGGAGAAGCACTCCAGGAGAGAGAAATGAAAATACAGTTAGGCACTTTAAGTGATTTCTTAGATTCAGTCTCTTCATATAATATTGGTGACTCTCTGTTCTATGTATGTAGCAATTTCTATACTATATTACAGTGACTTTAAAAAATTTCAGACTTCTCCCAAGTAAAAATGAGGTGTGTGTGTATATATATATATATATATATGTACATACTATAAACAGAGATAACTGAAACAAAACTATGCTTCTATTTACATTATGAAATATGTTTCTTCGGGAGAGGAGGGAAAAGAATACATTCTCTTCTGTGTGCTTTCCATGCAATGAATTGCACTGTGATCATAAATTACCACTGATACTGATGGTGATTAATACAGAGGTGATATTTAAGTTCATGTATCAAAACATGTAAATTTTAAAGTGGGTGTAACAGGAATTTAAATTATCAGAACTCAAGGCAAGAACTTTATTTAATACGTATTTTTAAATAGTTCTGTTAATTTTTTCTTGACATGCACAACTTGATAAATTATTACATCTTCCTATCCAATGCATCCATGTAGTGATGCTATTAGGGCAGTGTATCTTAGGTTACCAGTACAGCAGTGTCACGATTTGATTGATGGAAAGGGAAACAAAAAGGTGCAAGCTTGAACTCGGCCATCTCTGAATTTTCAGAAAGCATTAGAACAAAGCTGTCAGCAATAGAAATGGTCTTTCATATATTTATGTAGTTTATTAATGAGTTATCTATAGGGTAATTCAAAAGGGACTTCTCTTCCCACCCCTCCTGCACTGTTTTCAGGCACCTTAGTTTTGTGGAGCAATCTGATGTAGGCTTTTGAAGTCTTGAATTCACTGGCTAATTTTGTGGTGTGGTACAGACTACTGTTCTGTAGCCACCAATCAGAATAATAACAAAACCCAAACCAAAAAAAGTCATCCAGGCTTCAGTGCAATTTGAACTCTCTTTAAGAGCTGCATCCTCCAGAAATGAAACAGATGTCTGTCCTGCTTGCTGTAGCAGATAAGCAGCTTACATCTTGGTCCGAGATGTCAAAATAGTGTTTGATAGAATAAAATTTGGCAGAGCTTTGCCTTGCCAGAGAAGAGAAAGTTTCTGGTGGGAGACTTTGGAAAGCTGACAAATTCTTGGTCTGACTGCTGAAGTTCCTACTGCTCCAAGTGTATAAGGAAGAAACTGACAGTTTTTATGAAGTAACTGCATGTCACCTGTTACCGTACTTTTCTTGACATCCATGGATCAGAAGCAACACGGACTTTGGCATTAAAACTTATTAACTAACAAAATAGCAAGTAATGAACAGCCAGTGGTATCCATGGCAAATGAGTAGATCCTCTGCTGAGGACTGTAGCTAGGGAAATTAAAAAACCTCACATAAGTAATAACAATTGTTCTGGTCAGGAATCTCCACAATGCATCTGTTAAAGTCTTATTTTGACAGCTGTCAGATGCAGGAGGGGGTCCAAGGCACTCCTAACAGTTTGTTAGCTTCTCAAGCACAGCAAGGTGAAAAATCAGTTGTGGTCACAAAGATTCCTACTGGGACGACAACTGAACTTCCTTCAGCACAGTCACAAACCATAACCTTATTTACTGCATTACTGAAGTTTTTGGTAGTGACTCAAGCTGGAACAGTGTAGGAAATTGAATCCATTTCACTTGAAAGCTCTAGGGGGCAGTGAGATAAAATGTAAAGAAAGAAAACAGTTGTCCTGTTTTCTACTTGCAGTGTAAATAATTGCATTCCCTGTGACAAAGAAATCTAAGCAACGTCATAAAAAATGGAGAGAGGGGACATTTGTTTAAAAACTTCAGATTACATTGATCCTCAGAGCATCACTGCTACAGCTGAGATACCGTGCCATCACGACTAGCCAGCTAGTCACCCAACAGGGCATTCTGTCCCAGAACAAGGTAACAGAATTGTGTCTTTGGTAAGATTTGCCTGTTTGTATGCTCCAGATACCCTGATAAATGAGATTGGATAATGGTCTGTACTGGAAGCTGAAACCTGCCAGGTAACCATTTCAGTATTTCTTGGGGCACACTGTCCCTGAGGGCAGAAAGATTGCCTAGAGAGAGTTGTAACTGGCCATGATTCTGAAACCAGAACTAAGGTGGACCTGGCCAGAATGGATGGAAGCTCTGTGAGCTCCATGTAGAGTCCACGACTCCAGTAGTGAAGTAGAAGACTTCGGCAGAGTTGAAAGTTGTCCTTTCTTTGTATAAATTCTTAAGGTTATGAGCAGTGATGAAAAGATTACCTCTAAGTGAATCTTGTGTTGGTGCAGCTGTCCTTAAGGTTGCATAAACCTACCAAGTGCAATGTATATCACATACTCTGCTTGTATGGGATTTCTCTTTTCTAACCATTTCACAACTGTCAAATTTTGTAAATGACATGCTGTAGTTGATTTATTCTTAACTTCATGGCTAATTTTGGCAAGAAGTTTTAGGTTTTTGATGTTTTTTCAGTCTCTCAGAAGTTACTGGTATTTTCCCAGGTATTTGCAAGAACTGTTGCTTGTTGTTCGACTTAAATACCCTAACACTTCCAAACAGTATTTTGCCTTACTTGACTACTTCTGGATTACTTGCTGCAAGTTAGTGGCTTTTACTAGTGTTTTTTCAGGAGTCTGTTGCTGATAAATCAAATTCAAAGCTATTAGTTTAGTAAGTTTGAACATTATTGTAGGAGCAAAGATATCTTTCTCAGGGAGTTCAGTGGCTTTCTGAGAGTTAAAGGTCCTGCACTGGCTCTTTAGCTTTGAAAAAATATATTTTTTACAGCATGCTGATAGTCTACAAAAAATTAAGTTAACGTAAGAAGGATGCGGACCTGCTTGAGCAAGTCCAGATGATCTAGTTTGATCCCGTTAGGCAATTCGTAAGCATCTTAATTTAACTTTGTGAATATTCACTTACTCTGATCTTCCTTTGGAGTTCAAGACTAAACAGGTAAGTGTGTAATAATTGAGCATGCAGCTCATGGTGAAAACTTTGAAATTGTGTTCATAAATCCTCCCTCGGTGGACTTTTTTCCTGGATATTTGTGATTAGTAGGCAGTTTTATGAAGGTGAATACTTCTAGTTCATATAAAAATTATTATTGTATCACAGATATGCCGAGTAGAGGCTTCTATTAGCAGTGTTCCTTTGTGGACAGTAACTTACCTGACTAGGTAACTGTAACATCAGCCAAAACCACAGTAACTTATATAAAGTGTCTTGCAATTTTTCACATTTAAAGTTGACCAATATGAAAAATGGTCAAATATTCTCAGTAACAGAACAAGGTAGAATGGCTTTAAACTGAAAGAGGGTAGATTTAGATTATATCTATATATGAGGAAGAAGTTCTTTACCATGAGGGTGCTGAGGCACTGGCACAGGTTGCCTAGATAACTTGTGGCTGCCCCCATCCCTGGCAGTGTCCAAGGCCAGGTTGGACGGGGATTGGAGCAACCTGGTCTAGTGGAAGGTGTTGCTACCCATGGGAGGGGGTTGAAACTGAAAGAGCTTTAAGATCCAATCCAACCCAAACTATTCTGTGATTCTATGACATTGGTTATTTGGCATTAGTCCCAAATTAATTTATAATTCAGTCTTTACTTTCAGTAGTAAATTTTTAATACTTCAAGAGTTCTGAAAGGAAATGCCAGTCAGTTGATAGATATCTATTTTCTGATTTAATAAATATAATTCTTTGAATTGGATTAGTCCAGGTAATTTGTATAAAAAATTTTTGACATAGTACTATACTTTCAGTGATTGATGACCAAGTGTCAATGTATCTGTAAGGTACCACAATAGTGCTTGTTTGATATTCTGCCGTTGTTCCACACAAAGGGAAAGAACTACTGTATTCTGCATGAGAATTGTTTTTTTTTTAAATAATGTATTCTTACAGTACTTTTTATTTTTTAAGTTCTGTAAGAATATATAAATTCTCTTCAAAAAAACCCAAAACCGTGTATAACTAAAATATGCTGTAAAATCCTAATTTCTTTGCTAAATATTTCATGGAATTTATTTTCTAAAAAAGCAAAATTAGATATGTTATGTGAAATAAGCCATTAGATCATGTTCATAAATTAGTGAAATCCTCACCTTATGGAATGCAACAGAAACTTTTCCATTATCTTAATTGAGACAAGACATTCATCCCACATGCAGAGTCTCTGTATAAATCACATAAGTTTAATCTTCTGTTCACAGAATTAAGTCTCAGTCTCTGAGAGGGAATAGGGGCATTAACAGTATAAACAGCACCAACATTCATTCTTAATTATTTCGTCAAAACTTACAGCTGCTGTCCGGTCCACCTCACAGCGGCTACTCAGAATGAAACATGCTTCTGCATCATCCATTCTAGAAGAGGGGAAACAAGCCTGTTACTTACCAGTAAAATACTTATGTGTAATTGTGTTTCACAGTTTATAGTCTTGTATGCTTATAGAAATAGAATATAAAGTTTAGTCTATCTGTTTTCACTCATTATCTGAATGTCAGTAGCAGACACCCTGTACACTAACTCATAGTGTGTACCAGTACTTCTTGACTAGGTTCTAGGAGACTTACTTCCCCTTGTGCCAGTAGAAGCTGTGCCAAAATAATAAAAGCAGAGTGGCCTCAAATACACTTAATTTTCAAAATAAATATTTATCTTCCATAAGTATAAAAGGTGAATAAATAGCACCAGTCTACATAGTGTGTAAGGATATGATATGTTCAAGTTACTGATAAAAATAAATGAGAGGAGGCAGATAATACAGACTTATCTTGCCTAATGATAGTAGAAAGATGGGTAGATATACTGGAATAATGCATTTGGGGTAAATAACAAACATCTTTGTGTATTAAATGAATTATCTATTTTCAGTTCATGGTCTCTTTGAGAACTTTTAATGTCTAATTGTCCCCTAGTGGATATAACTGGTCATGTAATAAGAAGAGTAGTGGTGAAAGTGTGGAGAAAAATTGACTGAAGATTTCATCAAAGTGTACTTTTCTTCTCTTGCCTCAGATATTGATATCCTCCAGTGAATCCTACTTCCCCTGGTTGAATCCTACTTGGTTGACCTCCTTCGGAAGACAGGACTTTCTGGGCAAAGAGAAACGATGATCAGAATGGGTTTCCTGGGCAGGGAAAAAGTGAGACAGAAGCTGGGGAAAATGAAAAGCCAATTCAGTGCCAATTACACCAATTCCATTCTGGGATCTGGAATGGGACCTGAGATTCCTAAATCCTTCATTTCTTTGCTGCTAGAAAATGGAATTGGTGGTTGTTAGTAACAGGTTAGGACATTGGGACTCTAGGCTTAGACTAATGGTCCATTTTTTTAGGTACTGTAAAAATGCAGAACAAAAAGTCCTTGCCATATAAGATGGCATATAAATGTCACAGCAAAGTATAATGAAAGTATATGCAAACATGGGAAACAGGAAGAAATGTGTGACAATACCTGAATATAAAAATATAAAAGAAGTAGAAAGTGGTCTCACTGGATACCAGAGTAGAGAACCAACTGAAGAGAAGATGCGATGGAGAATACTGGAATTACTTTACAGACGTTTCTGAGAAATTCATCCTAGATGGAAGGGACAGCATGGTTGAAATCACAGTGGGACTTGTACGTTAATCTGTTGTATGTGTGAAAGAGAGTAGCATTATAGACTTACTAGGTTACCTCTCAGAACTGGGAGTTGCAGGCTAAGAATAAGGAGTTACTCCTTGATGCAATAAAGAAAGGTAAGCCAGGGAAGGACTGCAGAGAGGCAAAGTGATGTACTACATAAATAATGTCTCCAGAACCTTCTGAAAAACAGGGTTTGGAGAGTTGAGATTATAAATATCAAGAACAGAAACATAAGTGGGGCAAAAATGAACTTGTGTGAGGAAACACAAGATGCAGTCTCTGTCTACATAGGATGCTCAGCAATATTGTACCAAGCTTATGATTCACAGTAGGATACAGGTTTTATTTTGGTAGCAAAAATTAAGATCTGTTTACATCTGTCTGCATCTAAACTAAAGCTGATGATGAACGGATATCCATAATGAGATGTCAGATAGCTTGGCCAACCTTTCAGGTTTTGACTGTAGAAATAGTGATTAAATTTGTGAGTTTTCTGTGAAATCATTCACAGAAAGTATAAAGAAAAGAGACACATAAAGTCAGATCACTGTAGATTCCACATAGGCACATAGCAGTAAGAAAATAGAGAAAATCTCAAAAGATTAAAGTACTTGAAAAGGAAAAATCATTGTAACAAAGGCAAATCAATATATCCAAAAAAGTAATGTCAAATGTAGCTGATGTAGAGAAGTGGGGACAGGGCTTCTGCGTGCTGATTAGGAAGAAATCATGGGAGTTCTATGAATAGTTTCAGCTAAGCATGAGAGCTGAATTGGAAGAAAAGGTCTTTAACAAGCTTGTAAGAAAGAAAATTCAGTGAATTTAGATGGGATTTTGATGAAAGCTGAAGAGGTATCTGGAGTGACAATATATATAGATAACTTTGTAAGAAAATTAGATTTCATTTGAACATATTCACCTTTTCTCCCCACTGTTTTGTTTTTTGTTTTTTGTTTTTTTTATAACTTTTAGAATCATTTCAGCACAGATGACAAGGATAAGAACCCAAGAGTAACATCTATGTATGTCATGAATTAGGACAATAGGAACACTACTAACATCTGTATTTAAAAAATTAAGGACAACCCAGAGTATCCTTCTGAGAGGAGCATTATTAATGTCCTAACAACTGGAAAAGCTTTGTCAATTACACCATTTTTATGTGCTGGAAAACTGAATCTGACACAAAAAAAAAAAAAAAACAGTAGTTCCACTGCTTGAAGATGACAGAAATTAAAATGAGCTAATATATTGCAGAGAAATTTCTGAAAGAAAATGTTTAAGGTAAAGAGTGGAGAAGAAAAGGATTAAGAAGATTTATGGATAGTTCACTAAAAAAAAGTAGGAGGAGAGAGAAAAAGTATTTGAAATCCTGACAGATCACGGGAGAAAGCTGCAGGGGAAAGAAGTCAAGCATGGTGGTGTTATTCGCTTTCTAGTGCTAGTCTGCATGGAAAATGACAGCTGTTTTAATCAGTTCCCATGTTGCTTCAAATGCTGAAGTAGCTATAATGTTTCCTGTCATGCTGATGAACAATGTTAAGTATCAGAGTGATACCTCATGATGGAATTAATTTTGGTTTTTTGTTAAAGCTGGGCACGTGAACACAGTTTAGAGAACACCAAGAATTTGCAAAATGACACCCTCAAAGGTAGGAAGCAAGAATGAATATCGCTTTTGTAAACTCAAATTGTGTACTAGGGCATATAAAGAAAAATACAATCTTAGATAATTATTTACTACTTATTGCAGTCAGCCAACTTTTGGTATTCCTTTAGTTTTTGGTGTGACTTTTATCATGTTATTTTGAGACTGCATTTCTCTTATATGTATGACATTTTCATAATTAGACACTTCTTAGGTTTGGGGTTTCTTTTTAGTAACCATTATTTTATTTATTAGAAGAAGTTTACCATGTGCCTTGTTATTTTCTCAGTACATTATGTTCTTATTAAAAAGAAATACAGGAAACATCTTAGGTACTGGGTTGTATTTCATATTAAATTTTCTATTAAATTCCCACTATGCTTCTTCCCTCAGGAAAGGTTGAAAATTATTCTGTGA
This sequence comes from Nestor notabilis, assembly GCF_000696875.1. NCBI lineage: Eukaryota > Metazoa > Chordata > Aves > Psittaciformes > Psittacidae > Nestor > Nestor notabilis. The sequence continues at coordinate 18,686 of NW_009916728.1, read as the reverse complement.
CAGGTACATTCAATTACATGTTCTGCAGGAAAAAGCACAGTTCCACAGTTGACTACCTCCAGGTTATTATAAGCTAAATTCTTTATGGAACAGCCTAATTGTTCTGCTCCTAATGTGTAGAACAAATGCCAGCTACATCCCCACATAGATTCCTTCTTGAAATCAGCAAGAAAGCAGAAAGAGGAACCACTCTCTAAAAGAAAATTCCTAATCCTGAAAAAAAGCTTTATTGTATTTCAAATTTTGAGGGTTTTTTCAGTGGCAGAAATTTGAGAACACTGCTCACTAGATTTCTCACAGATTAGTATCTTGGAAATAACTCCCCTGTGGGGTAAAGAAGACTGAATGACACAAATAGTCAACCTTAATTTAGGTATCTATATTAGTTGCTTCTTATAAAGAGCAATGCAGGTAAGTTAAATCAGTTATCTGCTAAGAACCACCTTTCTCTCTTGTTGGAGAGTTTAAAGAGACACCCCACCTACATGAATTCCACTGTGAATTCCTTCACACCTTCAAGTGATTGAGCAATGTGGGGGGGAAGCAACTGTGTTTGATTGATGTGTTTTGATTAATGTCATTCACTGTTAACTGGCAGAGAGGATTTTTTAGAAGTGGTTGGAAGTATGTGATAAGAGGAAGGCCCTGAAAGAAGAGTATAGGGAGGTATAGTAGAGTAGTTGCTTATACTAACAGGCTGAACTTGGGAAGGAAAAAAATCTCTGCAATGGGTTCAAAGTGTGATAATTATTTTTGTTTGCTTTTTTTTTCCCTTCAGTTGGTCAGGAGAACTACCATCACACTTCCCATTTTTGCTGAAGGAAGAGAAATAAGTTCTGTCATTACTGGCGGTTTTGGAATTTTCTGAGCTGCTTTCTCAGAAGAAATCATAGGCACTCTGTTTCAACACTTTCAAAAACTGAGACCAAAAAAAAGTGAGGAGGAAGAATTTTGTTAAATGAAAGAGCCTAAAAAAATATTTGTTCCTTGAAAAATTTCAGATATTAAGGAAAACCAATTATATCAGAGCTTTGCTTTCTAAATACACATGCTTTTCTTTTAGCACAGCTTTTGGTTTTTTGTCAAAATTATTTATCAAACAGTATGAGTGAAACAAAGTAAAAAACAATATTGGTCAATATTTGCCTACTTAGCTCTCAACAGGTCTTGATCTTTTAGTGCTGAGCCTTGCAGATAGATAACTCTTTGGGACCACATTGGAATTTGTAATACCCTTCGGACCTGAGCATCCATCTCAGTAGGACACAAAATAACGACATAATAGTCCTGTCAAAAACATAAGGGGGAATAGTCATGTTATTTTATTATGTTACTATTTATTGTTGCTAGAGAATGAGTCAACAGAGACCCAGGATGTCAACAGAGTCTCTGATAATTCTCAAATTTAATTGACAATAGTTATTTGAATACTTGTGTTTAAAATATTGAATTCTTTAATGAAAATGGCTGGACAGTTGTCAGCTGCTCTCAGAAGACTCCAGGGTGGCAAGTGAAGTACATTTAGAAACATTTTTTGTTTCCATATGAGCACAATTGGGGTTTTTTTTGAGACAGTTTATATTTCTGTTATTCTAGCTGGTATGATCAAAATGGAATTGTCTTCCCCCATTTTTTTTCTCTACATTAAGGGTCAGATCCAAACTCTGTTTCCTGTGCAACGAACAGTCCTTGTTAGGAAAAGTACTGTTGCTCTGAAGTATACATGTGTGTACATAGAAAAAGGATACATAAATAGAACATGAGGGGAGAGACTCAGAGCTTAGGACAGGCTTGTCATAGAAGCCTTCCTTAGCATGCACAGACTTGGAGAAAGCTTAGTGCTTAGTGGATCCAGCGTGTCATCTGTGTCCTTCAGCTTCACATTTCAGCTGTGAAGAAAATGTATGTAACCTTTGTTATGCCACATAACTAGTGTTAGGACTTTTCTTCTTCATCTCCAGTGTATAACAGGGCCTAACTCATTCTTCAGGATAGTTAAGTTTTGGATTTCAATTTGTGTTTGCATCTATAAAGAACTGGATTTCTTTATGCATTTGCTTATGCCTCTTACTAGGTAATTATTTTGGAGAATATTTTGGATTTGGTATTTGTCAAGTTGCTGCTTAGCAATTTGAGAGTTGTATTTTTGTGATTTTCTTGCACTATTTAATGAAGCATGGTACCACAGGTAACTTAATAAAAGGCATAGAGAAGATTTAGTGAAAGAAATGGTCTGTAGCTAAGCTAATGGTAGTGAGTCCAAATTATTATCTCAAATAAATAAGCTTTTATATGATAAAAAAAAGTCATATGACAAGTTTGCATTAGCTAGGGAATACGTGCACACTGAGAAAATCTCATGTGTAATCTTTCAAGGCCTTTGTCCTGTGAAGTACATCTATTTATTTCTCAATTTCAACAATTCCAAAAGTATCTAATCTTCCTAACACTGGCAAAAGACAAAGCAAAATGCAAAGACTAAAAGATGCTTAGAATTGTGAAGAGTTTTGGATCCAGTCACAAAACAACAGGAAAAAATAATTAGAGTAGTTTTCATTTATTTTCTATTTTGGGGTAGAAAATAAGGAATTTGCATGGAAATCTCTGTCTCTAAAAGGACTGGCATAATTCAACAAGACATTAATTCCATCTATTTAGTTTGTTTACCTCAATTTAAAATTAATGTCTCCATACTTTATATCAGGTTCTTATTGCAATTATAGATTCCCAATTCAATCAGCTAGTCCCAAATTCAGTTTTACAAATTAAAAACTCTTTCAGAAGGCTGTCCAGAAAATCAGTGGTTTGAGTTAATCTTCTTTTTGTTGGTTTTTTTTTTTTCCACTATAAGTACCTGCAATCTGGGGTGAGCATAGAATTCATTTAAGAAATCCATAAGTAAGTCAATCTTCAGAGAGCTAACACAGAGCACAACATGTTTTTCCGTCTGAGCTCTGTGTCGACTGTAGTTACCACCGGACTTTTGTCTCTCCATCCACAAATATGCCAGCTGTTCAAACTGCAAGAGATGCCAATTGTCAGTGCAATACAGACAAGCAGATGTGAAGTACAACTGTATCATGACTTAACAATGTTGCATTGTTCATCTCATGCCTCTATGAAAGGCTGCTCTTAGCCCACAATGTCTTTTTCTTTGTGAAAAGGTCTCTAGTAAGTGGGTGAGATGAATAACAGGGTGCTTAAAAAACATGGCAGAAGAGCCACTCTACCACACACACAGAAGTGGGTTAAACCCATTAAAATATCATGAGATTACAGTAGATCTCAAGATTTTAGAAAATAAGGAAGGCTGTACCTTATTCTTCTATGTGTTATACCTCTGAACTCTCTTTTTCCAGCACCATGTGACATAAATGCTACCCTCAAAAGAAAAGTTAAATTTTCACCCACTTAAATCTATACTGTGGGTACAGATACTCGCATAGAAGTACCATTTTACTTAGTTCGGCCACTAACTCTTCTCACAGGTTTTAAAATGTTCTTAAGGTGACATTCTGTATATTCTATTTGTGTTATAAATTTAGATATAACTTAAGATGCACAGCAGTTGTTAATACAGCAAATTTGCCATTGCCAGCTGAACAATAGATACAGGCTAGCAGTAAATATTGTTCTACTAGTCTGAATCCCTGAAAGGGAATACTTTGTAAGTGTCATTGTAATAATCTGTAATAAAACATACAAACACAATTTCAAATTGTATTGTAAGTAATATGCATTTAATGCTAAGCTCGATTTAACTATGTATGTGTGATAGATGCTTTTTCTCATCCACATTCAACTGATGGGGAGACTGAATCGTGAATAATGATTTAATATCATAGGACACAAGCTCAGGAGAGAATGCCTCCCACATATTCTGTGTATGGAAAACTATACAAAGCCCCATTATCATAACAAAGCTATAAAATAAAGTACCTAATAATAGGTAAATTTTGTGAAAGGGCAATGGATTCCAGGTTTTTTTACTGGTAATGCAGAGCTCTTATGCCTGAAGTTTATATCGGAACTACCTGAAAGATGAAATTTCTGTTTCCTAGGAAATTCCAAATTTCTTAAAGGGTATTTTAGTTTTCAACAGAATATATATTTTACTAAATTTCCACCAAGTGGGAATATAATTGTGTTAGTACATACGTCTGCATATGCATACATTAAATATTTAGGTATAATTAAAATGTTCAAATAATTTCAAGAAAATTAATGCTCAAAATTTCAGCTTCCAGCCTTCCAGGTCTTCTGTGTCGTCTGCTCACAGTGAGCTTTAGTTCACTGTCGAAGCGGAGTCTGGAAACTATGGCTGTACGGAAAAAATTTTGAGCTTCATCATCTAGCAGATCCACTCTAAGCTTTGATAAGCATGCACAATGTCTCCCCACATCCCCTTTTTTGTGGCAGGAGGTCTGGGTGATGACCAAGCATGGAACAGTTAACAACTTGGCAGGGCTTCCCACGTAATTTCAGGGTTTCTGTCACAAAGCCTCACCTAATGAGCTTGGAAATGTCTGGTACAAATTTAATGAAACCGGTTGACTCCTTGAAATACTTGGATTTTCATAAATCTGCCTTTTCCTGTTGAAACTGTTGGAAGTCCTAAACTTAAGTAGGCATGAAAAATTCCTAACTGTTCTGTTGGCTCTGTGTGTGTGTTGTACCGACATACACAGCTGTGAACCCAATTTGCTTGAGTTGCAGATTTAATGAGATTTTTTTCATGTTAGCACAGAGCTGTAAGAGTAAGAGAGGAAGTGGAGAGAACCACGATTAGAAACAGGGAGAGCCTGCAGAGGAAATGCTATGTTCATAATGAAAGTGCTGGCTACTGTTGTTTTTTGGTTTTGTTTTGTTTTTAATTGCTCCATTAATAACAAACCCATATTTCAGGATGAAGGAAGGGCTCTGTGGTACATGACAGAAACAGAAAGCTTTCTCCAGCACTTGAAAACTGTTATTAGTGCTCCGTTTTATAGCATAAAGGTATACTATAGGAGAACAGACAAAGGAAAAAGGAAAGAAAAAAGAAAGACACAGAATAGGAGGTGTAGAAGAGATAGTTATTTTTTCTGATATTATATGTGCAATAATAATAGCAACAATAAATAATTCCAGTTATTCTTTTGTTTTAAAAACAATCCGAAAGAGAAAAAAAAATAATCCAAATTTACCTGTATGGGCAACACCACAAGAGCCACACAGATCATAATGACAACAAGCAGCTTTGAAGGCCATATCTTGGGTGTGACATCCCCAAAGCCCACAGTGGAAAATGTCACTATGCAGAAATAAAGGGAGTCAAAGAGAGTCAACCTGTTTCCTGCTCGTTCCAGATGCTGAATTCCACAAATACTATGTAGAAAAGAATGAATAAAGACATGAAAAATAATAACTGTACTTAGGGTCAGTTCAAGTTTGGTGATTATATGTGCAGAGAACTAGTTATTTTCAAAATTCACGGATTGCTCAGCAAAGACATTTTTTCAGAGTAAAAATTAGTATCAAACCAGAAATGTTATTAATATGATTCTCAAATGTCATTTGTGATGAAAGAAAGCAATTTTTTAATTATTTCAATATCATAGTCACAACTTTCCTGCTAGGTTTTGCTTAGTGGCTGTTGTGAGGGAGAGGTGGTATACAGAACATCATGAATTAATGCAATTCCTTTCTAAACCAGAACAAAACATGCTATATAGATGCCACCATTCAGAATTGTTTATAAACGTCTTCTAACTTTTTTAGGGAGAGCTTGCTGGTATGGCCAAGAAAACATACACACTGCTTTGTTTAAATCTGTTCCTCTCTCTGTTAGTTTCTATCTTTTTCTGTGGCTAGAGTTACTAGCATGAACTAGTTACGAGAGTACATGTTGCATACTAGAAGGATAATGTTCACATAAATAGGTACTGACTGTCTAGAATAAACTGAATGTGAGAATTGCAGGCTATCAAATCATCAGAGGAATAAGTATCGAGGGTCAGTCTTCAAGTAGAAGGTGGAAGATGCCAATGGGTACTAAGATTCTGCTTGCTAAAAGTACAGAATAAAAATGTAAGGCTTGGTTGTCTTTGATCACAGAATTAATTAAGTTAATTTCTTCCAGTCACACACTCCCGTGAACAAGTAAATGGTAGCCCAGGTTAACTGGTAATTATTTCTCTTGTAATCAGCATGACGTGCTTCTGGTTTTGCGAAGTAGCAGAATCTGTCCACAGGTCTAACTGCTACTTCATATGTTGCAGATTTTTCAATAAATAGAATAATAATATTTCAATTAAGAGCTTCCCAAACTTAAAATGTGACCTTCCTTAATACAGTACAATTACTTGGACCAGGTTAGGCTTTTAAATTATATTCACCTCTATGAAGAAAACAGATTTGTGAACCACCCTGAACAGTGTAGTGGAATGATTTCTTCACAGAGAATTAAGAGAAATAATTGATAAATAATATCTTGTTCTCTAGTAATTATTCTAGAACATGCCAAAAAATTATTTCTACATGTATGGTATCCAGATGGTAATAGTCACTCATTAATACCCTCCATGGTAAGATCTTTGCATCACCAGGGAGACCCTGTGTTTATAACAGCTTTAGCAGTTGTTCTTCTGTTCTCTCTTCTGTTCTCCAAAAATAATTTAGCTGTAGGCAGTGGCATTTCCAGAACATATGGATCAAATTCCCAGTTTCCTTTTCACAGTTCTAGCATTTGTAGTTTTCACACATCTCAAAATGTTCTAAAAAGGGTGGAGTTTTTTCCCCGTTGTTTGCATAAGTTAGATACTTCAGTCAGAAGTGGTAATTTTATATTCCTATCCTATTGTCCCACATTTTTCAGTGGAGTTGTAATCTAGATCAGCCATTATTTCACTATTTCCCAGTCTGGGCAGGGGGGAAGAGTTACTTGGTTTTGGGTGTTCTGTGGTTTTGGTTGGTTGGGTTTGGGTTTTTGATTTTGGGTTTGCAGATCCTATGGGAGTTGGGTGGGGTTTTTTTGTTTTTTTTTGGGGGGGGGGGGAGGGGATTGTGGGGGTTTATTGTTCTGGTTTTGTTTTTTTTGTTTTGTTGTTATTGTCTTAGATTATTTATTTATTTAATTACAAAAATTAGAATTAGATTTTTGTCCCTGAAAATATTAACAGCAGGACTGTAAGGAATTACACTAATTAAGCTCTTTTTGGTCTCAGCTAAATAATTTTCCAGTGTTTATTTGAAATAATGGAGTATACTGAAGAGGCATCCAAATATGGAAAAAGGAGCTATCTTAATACTGTTCTTCATGTAAGTTATATGTAATTTTAAAAGCAGAATGGTGACGGATTTCTAATTCTTCATTGTTATTATTCGTGATGACCTTAGTTCATTTTCTTCTCTTTAGTTGTCTTTTGTTGGGTACATCTCTAAAACACATGACCTTGACTTCAGAAGTTAAGGTCACATGGGGCAGGAAAGTAGCAATTACACTGAACCACTGATATGGCTCCTACACAACAGGGCTATTATACCACTCCACTAAGTGTGTTAAATACATGCAGATGGGTTGTATTGAAGCATAATGCATGATCCTATCATTGGTAGGAATGTATTTTTCTGATGCTGGTGCCTGTGAAATTGAATAGTATTTGTACATGCAAAAGGATCAATTTTACCCTTTGTATTTGACAGGTTGGATTAAAATTTAAAATAAATCTAGTAGCCTAGAGCTTTTTAAAATTTTCTAGGAATCAGAGATGCTTCTTTACTTTTTGTTCTTTTTGTAAAACCTTAAAAAAAATAATAGTTTGCTGGTAGGAAGACTCAAGCCTTGATGAAGGAGGTATTTTCTTTATTCTTCTTCATGAGCTTTCTGTAGCCAGCCCACCCAATCATACTTTAGCTTAACTGAAATAAGTTAATATATCCTGAACCATTTCAGCCTTTTCTAAGTGAACAGTAAAATTCCCACTGAATTTAGTGAGACCAAGATTTCATCAACTGTACTCCCTTATAGTCCTATATATTCCTATTCCTTGAAGCCATCAAAATAATTCTGTGCCTGATCCAAAATGTTGTGGATTCAAGCTGTTTCTGATTGAACTCAGTGGGCATGAGCCAGAGCTTCTCACATTTACTTAACAGTCTTAAAGTCAGTAAGATATGGGAGCTATTTCCTCACTGCTGAAGCAGAAATTCAGCTCTTGAACAACTTGTTGAACAAATTAATTTCTTTCCTCAAAAAATTACTTGCACCTCATTTGCAGTTCAACCAAATTGCACTTGAAGCCCTAACCCTGAAAACAAAAGAATGGTTACCAGGTCTTACTTTTATTGGGTGTTTTGCTGCTCTGCCTCTTTATTAGAGCCAGAGATCACAAAACTGCAGAAAATCCTGACTTGCAAAGGACAACTTTACGGGAGTCTAATTACCAAATTAAATATTACCTCTTTCACTCCTTCCCCAACAATATTACATTTCAATCTCATCACAAGTCCCTCTAAATAAGCATTACTCAGCATCTATTGTATTTTTCTAGCTATTTGGGCTACCTGATTACACTGCAGAGAGAGTGCAATGGAAAAGTTATCGGCCATCCATGAAGCCAAGACCACATGAATTAGTTACTCCATTCCCCACAACTTACTGACATCTTTTAATACAAAATAATTCTTTATATGAATAGCGGTATCGAATTCTCTTCTTTTGTAAATCAAGTGTTCAGCGTTATTTTTAAAAGACGCATAAATACTGCATGTACCAAACCAGACAGCATTATGTGCTTGTCTGCTTTCTTGTATTTCCTGGCATAATGAAATACACAGCAACTTGGACTTCCTCTTTTGGCTGTTTTAATAGTATATGGTGGTATTTTTATCTCCTTGTTCTTGTTTGCTTCCTCCTTCTCTTTCATCCCATGAAGAAACAATAATTTACTTGGTCCATCTCTGGACAAACATAATAATTTCAAGCAGGAAAGCACTGTTCAGCAAAGGCAATGCTCACAACAACTTGTTCTTCTGGAGAAAAGAAACCACTGTAATAATAAATACACAGAAAAAGCCTAATTAAAACACAGAGCCAAGTTCAGCACCTTCTATACCAATTCTAGGTTTCCTGTAAATTCAGCAAGGCTGTTTTTTCATAGTGGATCTGAGTGACCAGTTACAACAAAACAAAACTGGTTCAATAGAGATGAGATGTAGTATCACTAAAAAAACAGACAGAAATCCAAACCGTGGGTCTGCTAAAACAGAAGTATTATCAGAAAATTTATTACAAACTTACAGAGAACAGAAGTGTGATTTTTAAATCCTCTACTACCACTGCACTTGAAAAACAAAAAGTAAAGATAGTAACATGTAAAATCTGCAGATTAGTCATATTTACTTTAGGTATCATTTGGACTTTTGAGAGTGCAATCTTAGCTTTACTGGAAGTTTTCAGTTGAATTCCAGGAATCTCTGTTTGCTTAAGTATTTTATGTGCCAAAACTAACTACCGTTCATAACCTATCTCCACATGCGGTGCAGAAGTAAATACTGTAGAGTATAATAATCCCTGAGATTAAATCAGATTTTTGCCATGCTGTGTAACATGTCATAGAAATGGACATAACCATTTATATAGCAATTTGCAAGTACTGTACATAAACTATCCTTTTTAATAATCAATTTATTATCTATTTTATACCAGTTTGTATTTTCATTTGTCAGTGTTGCCAAATATGTCTGACTTCTACGTTTTCTAGAGAAAACTACTATTTACAGGCACAATCTCTTGAAGTCTACAATAATGCACCACAGCTGAAGCCAAAAGTAGAAATGCTTAGTGTCTTCAGGATTAGGTAGCAAATAACAGCATTGTTTTCTTTGGACTTTAACTTTGAGCTTCAATTTGTGCAATTATTTTTGTGTATTAAGTAGTTAGCTACAGGGACTAGCTAAAGAGTATGTTGAAATCCATGGGGATTAATTTTATCAGGTTCAGTGAGATTCTGTGGTACAGGCTCAGCACTTACATATTATAGAAATTAACATCTATATAGCAAGTCTGCATATTAAGTGTTCCCCATAGTTTCTCACCCCAAAACTCTTCAGTTTCCACCTATCCTACCACAGAATGGTAGGATATGTGGAACAAATTACATACTGAATTATTATTTGATTGTTTTGTACTGCCAGTTGCTGTTTGTGTTTTTAAACTTTTCTGATGCCACTGTCACAGGTTTGGGTTGGTTTTTTTTCTCTTTGTAAGAAAAACTGGAATGAACCATCACTCAGCAAAATTGTGGATAGTCCATCAACTGTAATAAGTATCTATGGGTAAAATTCAAATACAGTGAAACACTGAAGAAGACAACCATGTTAACTTTATAGGAAGTACATGGGCAGGCATGTGAGACATATCACTATAGTGGCTTTAACTATATGCTTAAGGAAATGAAGATTTGGAAGAGTTCACTCGAGATGTTTACAGAAAATTCCTCAATCTTTACACCAAAATAAAATGTGGCTATAGAACAGTTCCTACTTCAGACTCACACTGGGAGGCATGTGATATTTCTTAGAAGTCTGATAAATGCATCGTCTTTTTTCCTGAAATTGGCAAAAGGTGCTCGCTACTTCCCAAAGATGTTAATATTAAGCTGGTGCCAATCTTAAGTCCTTGAAATTAAAGTGATGTTAAAGAATGCCCTGCTTTGTACAGAGGCAAACAGTTTTCCATACTGGAAGCTGTCTCTGTGGGATATGCTGTCTTGCTTAGGGCACTAATGTAGAGTCAGGCATAGATTTGTCCTATCTTTTAAAATTAGACATTATTTGAAAAGCAATTCTCAGTGCTTGTAAAATTAATATACACAGAATCATTAAATGCTGAACTTACGCTTCACAAAACTCTGCACTGATATAACTGAAGTGATATTAAAATGTTGGATTTTTCATTCATTGTATCAGATACATATGGAAATATTGTATGTTGATTTCTAAATGATAATACATGTCCTCTGAATTTTCATTATCTTCTTCTGACGACACACTACTGAGCTGTGTAGTCTGGTTCTACAAAAGGTGAGGATGTTGCTAACCACCTTACCCAATGCCTAAAAACCTAATGTTTCCTGAGTGAACTTCTGATTCTTGTGTACATAATAAAGAATAGACAAAGAAAAAGAACAAGGGATGAGAAGAAACTGCAGCACATAAATGAATGAAGGGGCAATGAGAAAATACTCTGACCAATAATAAAACGTCTGTCCTGTCCAAACACTAAAAAAATCACTAAAAAAACAAATGCTTCCATTTTCCCCATCTCCGTGATGTTTTCTCAGGTCTTTTATAAAACCTGGGGGTTTTCTTCTAAACACTTATCTTCAGAAAAGCAATTTTTTCATAAATAGCATTAAAATTCAAAAAATTATAAATAAGTAAATAAATAAATTACTAGTTTAAGTAGGCATGCAATTTCCAAAATGCTAAAATGACAGAATATATAATGTATAATATATCAAATTTAAGAATGATAATAGAAGTTCCCATTTGCACCTTTCATTCCTTATAGCAGGCTTTAATGCTGTGGGAATAACTGAATTCCAGGATATAGAAATTAACTGCACACAAGACAGTGAAAGAAATGAGGAGGACAAGATTTAGTAGCTCAGGTAGCTTTGAAACTCTAATGCCAGTTCATTAGACAGTCCAGTGTAAATCCTTCTATTTTTCCAGAATATTTTCTGTTCAGAGACTGAAAATGTTTTCATGTAACGCTCTCCCTTTACAGAATAGTGAAGGAAAAGACTCAGATTACTTCAACAGGCTTTGAATTACACTCTGGAGTTCTGTGAGACTTTGAGCACAAGCTGAGGTAGAGGTGCAGAACTCTTTCTTTCACTACACAGCAATCCCACAATGTCAGAAATTAATTCTGAATTTCTCTTCAGCTGGAAAGGTCACCTTTTCCTATATTCCAGTTGTATCTTTATCCTAAGTGATGATGATGATACCATTATTGCTTACCTACAGTGTCTAATGTAAGTATTTTCCTTCCCTCAAAGATCAGTATATGTAGCTAATTGTTGCAAAAGCTCAACTTATAAAAATAAACTACTAGTAAGCCATGTGACTTCCAGAAACTGCAGAACATCTTGTTAAGCAGAACAGGATATTGTGAAATTACCAACTGTATATAAATATTTGTTGAAACTGAGTGAGAGCCTTTCAACTCCTGCTGCTGTGTTTTGTGAAATGAGAGGTGAAGCTGCAGGAAGACAACTCTGGTCATTGATACTGCACAAGTAGAGTCCCACTGTGGGCAGCATTCACCTCAATGTATTTCCATAAAAAAGTCTCTGCACACTTCAGCCTTTAAGTCCAAAAAAACACCTGTATTTTTGTTTTCCTTCAGTCTGCCCCAGAGCTTTGATGGTAAATCTTGGCATTCCAACTTCAGTGCATCAAGACTGTTGCAATTAAGAGCCTGCTTGAGCCTGAGGTTTTGGACTGCTCACACAAGAAGTCAGTAACTATTCCAGAAATAGAATCATGCACCACCAGATAGTCTTCACACACTGGGCATTTCAGAATTAGGTAGTATTACATACCTATAATTTCTCAGGATGAATAATTAATCCATTTATAGTATTCGGAAATTTTATGTGTTCTGGAAAATTCAAATGCATGCCTCTAATTTTATACACCTGACATGTTTTGGAGCATCATGCTTTGTGTTTCTTGCAGTAATTTGAAACGCTTTTAAGAATGTAACACTTGTTATGCAAAGCACCCATACTCCCTTGATGAAGCTGAATTAACAATTGAAAGATTCATTATCCAAATATGTGTTAAATACGCATAAGAAGCAACTCATCCAGCATGTAGAATCAGGATAGGAATTGGAGACAGAGGTATTGATTATGACCAAGTATGCATATATTTAATTTCCTAGTGACAGAATGCAGTCCGCAGTTATCCTGTTACCATAAATATAAGGTCTTTTATCAATTTTTACTAAAAATGAAGAAAACCTAAAAAAATGCAAACTGCCTTTAGGACTGTGTGAACCTAAGTTTGTTTTGAGGTAACTTGAAACCAAACTCACTGAACCCAGGACACTCATGGAAAATTTTATTTAATTTCCAAAGCCCGGTATTGTACCACTACCACTGTCTAAATTGTTCAATTGTCTACTTGACAGATTTTAAACATGCTAAACTTGGATTTTAATAATCAGATTTGTAAAAAAACCCAAAACAATAAACAACCAAACAACCAAAGCCTCAAGTTGGACAGATAAATTTTCTAAAAGGACCCAAAAATGGCCACCATCCATACTGGATTAGGCAAAAAGCTCCTCTAATTGAGTGTCCTGCCCTACTGACAGAAGTCATAGATTTTTAATGAAAGAATAAACAAAACCTGTATGGAAAGATTCTCCCCTGAAATACTCTGCCTGCATTAAAAGACCTTGTAATAATAATCCAGTACGCACACATTAGTTGCGGTCCAAGAGCAGAGTTTCTCTGAAGGAGGCTGAATCAGCAATATGTCTATCCTAGCCTAGGTACGCTTCAGTCTCATTACAAGCACTTATTTGTTGTAAACAAGCTTGTTGTAAACAAACCTGTCCATGGTAAGAGTGTTTCCAGACCACACTGAAATGTGTAATATCTTTTAATACCTGGAAAATCCTAAATGTCAATATTCCTTTACAGCATCTTATTAGGCTTGTGCAGGTCCTCATGTGCATCGTTGGTGGTAAAACACCTTAGCTTCAGTCTATTCAGATCGTTTGATTCCCACGTAAGGTAAGGCCATGGAATTAAATAAACACTTAGGAAAAGAGTTGATTCACTACAGTTTTACAAACACTCAAGACAGCATCAGTCTTTGATGGTTTATAATCTTATAACCATTACAGTGTTATGGTGTAGTATAAGCTACTGATAAAATGATTTTGTTCATTTTCAATCTAACTCAAGTCATACCACATTTTAAAGATACGTGGATTTAATTTTGTTACTATTAATTTTGATTTATATTAGACTCAAAACATGACAACTTTTTCTAGTTCCTTCCTTTTAGGAGAGGCTTTTTGTGGAATAGAGTTTTGGAATTTTCCTCCTAGTTTTCCTTCAATTCTGGTGGTCAAAATTCTCTCCTTATCAGATTTTGCTTTTTTATTTGATTCTTAAGGGTATTCATCCTGAATCTTCCTTACACTTCCATCCTTTTTTACATCTCCCTGGCAGCCTCTCATTTGTTCGCATCTTGAGTGCAACTCTTTTTTGATGTTTTTCTGTTGCTGCTATTAAAACAACTGCTTCAGAACAAGCCAAATTACCTTCCTCCAGTTGCAAAATTTTCGTGTTAGTAGCACTTTAAACAAAAACTGATTTCTCATAAATTTACAGATAAGTAATATTCAGGAAGAATGATCCTTCTTGCACTGCTTATCCTGCTGTGAAACTCAGACCAATGGTAAATGCAGGCTGGAGTCATAAAAAACTTGATTCATAGCAGATAGCACTTGTTCCCCATAGGCATGAAGGGTACTGCCCCTTGGAAAGCACACAGGTAAAATTTTCCTTTCCAGCTTAAATTTCTGTAAAGCATATGTTCTGTCGCAGTTATACCCAGGCCCTGTCAGAAGTGAATTTTACTTGTAGGCACTGAAGAAACTGATTTCTGCTTGCCTGATTTATAGCTCACTCACAATCTTTAAATATGCTCTTACAGCCAGTCCTCACTGTCTGCATTAAACATATCTTTTTCCCAGAAATTTTAATTCACTTTTTTTTTCATCATCAATTATCTAAGAGGACTCCACAGTATAATGATAATGATGACAGTCTTCATCATTAGAAGACATGGAAAACTGAGACTGATATCAGAAAGCTGATTTTTTCTGATCCAGAATGTAGGCTCTGAGGCCCCCTTGAAACATGGTCTACCTTACAAATTCTACTCTTTTCATTTCGGGTCCTGCAAGTCTAGCTTGTAGAAGGATTATTCCATATAGCGATATCTGATGTATAACCAAACCAAGAAAAACTAGTCACAACATATCATTTACCAGGAACAGCTTTTTATATGTTTACTGAGCTGATGGATACTTTTATTAGGCACCCAAAAGGGAGAAAAGCACTTCTTTAGAAAAACAACAGAATATTTCTTAGACTAAAGGGTGAATGAATAGAAGACTCAGACATGTAGGCTAGAAACTGATTAGAAGTATCTGTTTCTTATGGCAGCTGCTTGTTGTGCTTTAGATAATCTTTCTGAGAACAAAGGAGAGAAGTCTGCAGATATGAAGAGGAGGCAGATGGAACATGATGGACTTAACTGAACATTTTGAGACGCCCAAATGAAGACCACTATGAAATGCTATGATTATGTAGGAACACAGAGATAGAAATCTGTAGTTCTCCTTCTATTGCACAGTGTTTACACTTACAACAAGGAGTTTATTGTGCAGATGAATATTTATAGATCAGTGAATGCAAAAGCTTTCAGTCAACTTAAATGAGTATGTAATCTGCTCCCTTTTGGATTTTATTACTGCATTGTTATTTACTTCTTAAGTACATGTTTGTCTTTTTATGAACTAAAGATGATACTTTAAATAATTTTTCAAGATGCTGAACATAAGCATATTCCCTAGGGTTTTTAATAATATTGAAATTATCAGTGAAAATAACACTGCATGTTATTTAAATCATAAAGTTGTGCTGTTTCAAAATGTCGTAACCCTGTTACATTTATAAAATGAAGCAAGCAGACAGGTTTGTTTTCCAAGTCACAAGCTAGGTGGACATATCTTGTTTCTGAATGTTTGGATGTTGGAGAAAACACCTTTATGGGTGAGGAGTTTAGGCAATGGGAAGCTTCCTATTGTTTTCCCTTCTGGAAAACTTAAATTTAGAAAAAAGTGTTTAAAGTAGTAGTCAGATTAAGTTTAGGGCTGTAGTCAGATCACATCAGGACAGTGGGGTACACTTCTTGCATTTCAAGCTGCGCTGTGAAATCATTGATTCATGTGGTCTTTTCTCTGTTTTCATTATGAGTGTTACCCTTCAATATTGCTATCACTATGTGTGACATATATGGCATCATTTAAACTTTTCATATGCTGCATAGGTGGTGTCAGTGTTGGTACCTCTGCCAGTCACCTATACAGAAAAGAATAAAGGCCCTAGTTACTGTCAAAGCTGTAACATCCTTGCCAACATCAGAAACTATTTTATTTCTTTGAATCCTCTCAGTCTTGGGGTACTGTCATCATCTTCCTTATGTTCATGGAGTACTCTTGAGATTGTGAAGGACAGAGACAAGGGATAGACTGATTATTAAATGCAAGGATGACTGCAGTCTAAGCAACAGTGGAGAAAAAATCTGAGCAGTAACTATACAGGTATGTCTGCAGGTTGCCAGTGGGGTTTGCTGGATTTGGGCAACAGAAGTAAATCCTGTGAGCGTGCATTTCTATTAGTATGTCAATTTAGCTGCTACATTCCACATTTCTCTTAAGACAAAGTTTGTTCAAACAGGCAGTGAGCAAAATGGAAGCATGCACTCTGTTGCTGCTTTACAAGGGTAGTGTCTATCAAGCTGGTTAAATGAGTGGCTGTATGGGCAGTCTCAAGACAACTGCACTGATGTCCAGCCTCTGTCTGTTTAGAACGCTATCTGTAGGCTCATGATGAGTAGAAGCTTGCTGAAAAAAACAGTACAAGATCCAAGGGATGTATGGAAGCTGCAATAGAGCTAAGCAAAGCAGAAGAACGCATGCAATTACAGGAGACTATACTGTATTGGACAGCTTTAAATAGCCTCATCCCTTTTCAGCCTCATCCTACTCCTTTTATAATATATTAGTAAACATACTGCTTTGCTGTGGAATGTAATTACGATGATATTCTGTGCCCAAAGGAACTGACAATTTGGTTTCAAGCCCGTTGTTAAGTTTTCAGTCTGCAAAGTCAACCCATGGTTTCTACTTAAGTGTTTACTAAATGAATACCATTTTTTTTTTCTTACTGCTGTGGCTCAGGCACTCCACTGTAATATACAGTATATATAATTTCTCATATATATTGCCAAAATTTAGAATTTACATAAGCATAAAAAACCCTGCTACGGTTTTGCAACGAACAGGAGCATATATTCAACTTTAAGCTTAAATTTATTTTTTAAGTATACGGCTAGATATTTCACTGAGGTTGAAAGATAACAAAACCCAATATAAATTACTATTTTTAACCTATTTTATGAGAAGCTTTTAATTGCCAGTGGAAGTACAGAACCCATTAATCAAAGTGCTGCTTATTTGGATTATACCCTAAAGGGTCTTTATTTACAGATTTCTACTTTGCGGGGGAGAGGGACAATGGAAAGCAGTATCTGCTAATAGTACTAGAAATACAAATTTATTGAAGCTGAGACACAATTTAGAGATTAATCTTTAATACTCTTTGACATCAAGTTGACTTCTAATAGTTGTGACTATTAAATAGTTGTACCTGTATGTTTTGGTAAACATTTTTGTTGAAATCCACAAGCAATTATCAGAGATTGAGTTTACAAGTAACATTTTCATAAGGAATCATATATTTAATTCTCTATTTAAGCACAGTAAGTGATTTTGGCATGTGACAGCTCTGGTATGGTGCATGGGACCTCTATTGCTAATGGAAAGAATATCACAAACAGGTGAGTTGGAGGTATCCATGGACATTGAACTTTTACATGTATTTGTTTATCATTCAAATGTGATACTATGTTCAGATGACTGCATCTCTACTCTTCACCTGTTTGAAAAACATCTGTCTAGACATGACAGTGATTTCTAATGGAATAGCAGGTATACAGAAGAGAAAAATGAGATTTTTTTTCTTTTAAAATCGACTGTAAATGCACTAAAATCTATCTTCTTTTTAGATCATCTCATATCACATCCCTAACTCTGCCAAAGCCTCTGAGATGTCTTTTCAATATTCTGTAAAGTTATGCCTAATACAAACAGTGTGTGAGTAATTCCTGGTGGCTGATGCCAATTTCTGTTGGTATGGTCAAAATTGTATCAACATCTTTTTGTAACTCTTCACTTTCCATTTTGAGATATGAACTTTGCTAAACTTCACACCCTTAAAATACAGTTGGAATACGAAACAAACAATAAAAGTGAACAAATCACTGAAGAGTTATATTGATCACAAATCAGTATAATGAGTTACTGCTCATTAGGGAAACAGAATGACTGATGGCATCTAATAATATAGTTAAATGTGTTAGCAACTATCATAAACACTAAATTTTAGTAAAGTAAAATAGTTTGTTAGCCTAATGAATCAGTCAATGAAAGACTACTTTTTTTTTTTTTTTTTAAGTCTGCACGTTAATGACAACTTAATTTTGGAGCCAGGAATTGTGAGTGATGGTGGTTTGCTGCCAGGCATGGAATTTTTAAATGGTGAAGAAACATCCTCAACATAATTAGTCATCCGTTGTTACACATGGCATTCTGCGTGCTACTGTCCAGAATGATATAACATTCTCAAAGCCAGCATGTGAGTACCAGGCTTTTTTTTTACTGCAAAGGTAAAACAAAGCATGGGAGACATAATGCCTTCCTGTAATGAAAGAGATAGAAAACAGAGTTTTTTAACACTTATTTTTTTATTTATTTATATATATAT
>NW_009916727.1:0-12379 GCF_000696875.1 Nestor notabilis | reverse complement strand
AATCGGCCGTCCCGGGCCCCTCGCCGGCGGAGTCCATCCGGAAGCAGCAGATGGAAGGCTGGGCCCGCACCATGAGGACTTCAGGCCTAGGATTGTTCCATACTACAGAGACCCCAACAAGCCTTATAAAAAAGTGCTCAGGTAAAATCTGTTCTTTTGGCCAGGTTTTCCTGCAAAGAGGATAATCACGTATGGGTGGTATCGAGGGTTCTAAACATTCCAGTGACTTACCAGGTTCAAGGTGGGATATGCTATTTGAAGTACCTTGTGTAGTAACAGCTTGATGCAGCAAGGTAATGGCTGAGATGCTTTCCTGAGAGGTGCAAGAGAAGTGTTTAAAGAAGCTGTTAAAGTAAAAAAAACACCCAAGCAGATTGAAAATATTATTTTCTTTTATTGCTAATATGTAATATAACATGTTAAATTATTCTCCAAAAGTTTTTAAACCAGTCAATTAGGAGAATGTTGAACAATTAATAAGAACATAAAACTTGTAAGTGGTTAGCTCTGTACACTTCCCCCCACCCCCCTAATTTGTTTTAATTACACTAGCAGTTTCCTAGCTTGAATAAAGCTCTACTTCTAGACTTAACTGTTTCACCACTGACAGACTCCAGCAGATGAAGACTTATCCTAAGTTATGCAAACATCATGAGGTTCAACAAAGTGCAAAGTCGTACACCTGGGTCGGGGCAATCCCAGGCACAGCTACAGCTGGGTGGAGAAGTGATTCAGAGCAGCCCTGTGGAGAAGGACTTGGGGGTGTTGGTCAGTGATAAGCTCACCATGAGCCAGCAGTGTGCGCTCGCAGCCCAGAAAGCCGACTATATCCTGGGCTGCATCAAAAGAAGCGTGACCAGCAGGTCAAAGGAGGTGATCCTGCCCATCTACTCTGCTCTCATGAGACCTCACTTGGAGTATTGTGTACATTTCTGGTGTCCTCAACATAAGAAAGACACAGAGCTGTTGGAACAGTCCAGAGGAGGCCATGAGGATGATAAGTGGGGTGGCGCAGGTCCCATACAAAGACAGGCTGAGAAAGTTGGGGCTGTTCAGCCTGCAGAAGAGTAGGTTGTGTGGAGACCTCATAGCAGCCTTCTGATATCTGAAGGCAGCCTACAACAGTGCCAGAGAGAGACTCTTCATCAGGGAGTACAGTGATAGGACAAGGAGTAATGGGTTCAAACTGAAGCAGAAGAGCTTTAGGTTGGATATAAGGAAGACATTATTTACTGTGAGAGTGGTGAGGCATTGAAACAGCATGTCCAAGGAAGTTGTGAATGCTCCATCTCCAGCAGTGTTCAAGGCCAGGTTGGACGGGGCTTGGGGCAACGTGGTCTAGTGGGAGATGTGCCTGCCTATGGCAGGGGATTGGAAGTAGATGATCTTAAGATCCTTTCCAACCCTAAACCATTCTCTGATTCTTTAAGTCTTTGATTTTTATCATGCAGCTGTTTGCCATGTAGGTGTGTCCTTCCATTACAGAACTCGCTACATCCAGACAGAATTGGGATTCCATGAAAGACTGTTTGTGGCTGTGCTGACCTCCAAGGCTACCCTGAATACGTTGGCAGTGGCAGTGAACAAGACAGTAGCCCATCACTTCTCACGCTTACTGTACTTCACAGGGTTGCGCAGTGCCAAGGTGCCTCATGGCATGGTGCTGGTGGCCCATGGGGATGAGCGTCCCATTTGGCTCATGTATGAGACTATGAACTACATCCATCAGCATTTTGGTTCTGACTATGACTGGTTCTACATCATGCAGGATGACACCTATGTCCAGGCTGAACAGGTCAAGGCTCTAGTGACACACCTAAGTATTAACCAAGATGTCTACCTGGGACGAGCAGAGGAGTTTATCGGGGGGGATGAGCAGGCCCGCTATTGTCATGGTGGCTTTGGCTACCTGATCTCCCGCAGCCTGCTGCTTAAGCTTCATCCACACCTGGACAGCTGTCGAAATGAGATCCTTAGTGTGCGGCCAGATGAGTGGCTGGGACGGTGCATCATTGACTTCCTTGGCATCACTTGTGTTTCCCAGCTCCAGGTACTACCTCCCTTCTTGGAAAATTGTGTTAGCTAAGCCTGACAGAACCCATGCTGTTACTAGTTCCCCCCTGCATAGCAAAGGGACCTTTCTGTAAACCTCTGGTGTGAGTCAGAGGAAGAAAGGGCTGTGTCGTATGGCAGTGCTGGGGAGAAGCACAGCTGAGATGTTGTGGGAGAGAGAGTGCATACAGTAATTTTCAGACCACTAGCAGATAATTAATCCCCAAGATTTTTGGAGGCTGGATAAAGGGCACATTGTTACCAAGAAGCAAGCGGGCGTATAGTATGGGGGGGTGAGGGGAGAGGACAAGTCTTACATTGTTGTCTCTGGGTGCTGCAGTCAGCACGGAAAGAGGGGCAAATGCATGTCTGGGATGAGGGAATGCTTATCTGTGAACTTGAGTTCCATGCCAGTCTTTTCTGGCTCTTGTCCACTTCAGGGCCAGAATTATCACACTTATGAACTGGCCAAAAATACTGAGCCGGAGAAGGAGGAAGAAGAGGAGTTCCAAGCAGCTCTTGCTGTGCACCCTGTTTCCGACATGACCTTGATGTACCGGCTGCACAAGCGCTTCAGCAAGATCCAGCTTGACAGAGCCTACCAGGAGATCCAGGACCTCCAGGTAGGTGGTGAGGGATATCTGTAGGCTCCTTGACCAAATGGGTCTCCTTTTCTTTCAACACAGTGAAGGAGGAGTATCGCTTGTGGTTGTAGGTGACTGTCAGCCAGACAAAGGATATAGACCTGCGTCTCAGAAATAGCACTTCTGACACCATGTTATCAAAAACTGCTGGCGTGATACTACCAAGATACAGTTCTTGGTGGTGAGGCAGGCCTGAGTGGGTGGGAGGTGGACTGGACTTCTTTGAGAGCAGTAGGAATCAGTATGCATTCTCTTTTCGCACAGATGCAGATCAGGAACCTGACATCATTGACCCCTGCAGGTGAGGTGGGCTTGACTTGGCCTGTGGGCATTAATGCCCCGTTTCTTCCAAAGTCACGTTTTGAGGTAATCAGCTGGGACTACTTCACCGAGCAGCACCTCTTTTCCTGTCCTGATGGCTCTCCTAAGTGTGAACTCTCTGGAGCCAGCAAAGCAGATGTCAGTGAAATCATTGAGTCTGCACTCGAGCAACTTAACATTCGCTACCAGCCTCTGCTCCGCTTCAGCAAGCGGCAGTTGCTGAATGGTTATCGGCGTTTTGACCCTACACGGGGCATGGAATATACACTGGACCTACTGCTAGAGGCAGTGACCCAAAAGGGCCACAGTCATGTTCTGGCCAAACGAGTGAGCTTGGTGCGGCCCCTGAGCAAGGTGGAAATTATTCCCATGCCATATGTGACAGAGGCCACACGGGTGCAACTGGTGCTTCCTTTGACAGTGCAGGACCTGGATTTTGTGGCAAACTTCCTGGATATGTTTGCTATGAACACACTGGACACACATGATAATGCCTTGCTGACTTTGCTTTTCATCTACCATCCCTATGATGCCCAGCGCGTCAGTCAAGTGGACGTTTTTGCTGGAGTCAAAGCCATGGTAGGAGAGCTGGAGAAACGCTATGCAGAAGTTAAAATCCCCTGGATTAGTGTTAAAACTGAGGTACCATCGCAAGTGAAACTCATGGATATAGTCTCAAAGAAGCACCCTGTGGATACACTTTTCTTCTTGGCCAGTGTCTGGACAGAAATCAACAGGGACTTCCGAACCCGCTGCCGCATGAATACTATCAGCAACTGGCAGGTCTTTTTCCCAGTGCATTTCCAAGAGTTCAACCCTGCATTGGTGTACCGTGGTGAGCAGACTGCTTCCTCCAGCACGGACTTCCTGAGGGATGGACATTTTGACAGACATTCCTTTGCTGAGGCTTGCTTTTACAATTCTGACTACATGACAGCACGTACCAAGCTAGCAGCTGATATCCTAGACCGAGATGAGGTGCTGGAGAGCATGGAGGTATTTGATGTCTTCCTCCACTACTCTGGTCTGCACCTATTCAGGGCTGTAGAGCCAGGGTTAGTGCAGAAATATGCACTGAGGAGCTGCAATCCCCGGCTTAGTGAGGAGTTATACCACCGCTGTGTGCTTAGTAACTTGGAAGGACTTGCATCCCGCTCACATTTAGCCATGGCCCTCTTTGAGCAGGAGCAGGCCAACAGCACTTGAGAGACTAGAAACATCAAGAGCTTCTCAGCACCTTAACACTTGGCACTTTCCGTCTCCTTCCCAGCCTTGCCATGGGTGAAGGGCATGTGATGTCTAGGGAGGAGGAGGAGGACTTATCCAACCCTGCTCTGAGGCACAGGCATGGGCTGAAGAGAGGCTGTTTCTCTGGGGGTTTTGTGTTGTTTTCTTTTTTTTTTTTTTTTCTTTTTTTTTTTCTTCTGGGTTTTGAATAAATAAGTGTCTTTCCAGGCAGACTCATGTGGTTACTTACAAACTTTATAGTGTTTGGGATGAAAGTGTAAAACAAGCTGTAGAGTTGACCTTACTTTAAATGATGCAATTCTGCTGAGCAGTGCAGAGACAGTGAATATGAGCTATGTACTGGAACAAAGTTACCTCTGCTATGCTACTCTTGGTGCTGTTGTTGTATACTCGTGTGTTTGTATGATCATGTTTTCATTTTTCAGGGAGGCATAAACACAGCTTGTCTAGTTTACTGCTGGACAAAGCTATTCAATGTGCTTTCACTTCGCTGTTTGGCTTTTTCACAACTGCAAAACATTCATTTTGTTGCATCATCTGGAAAGGTGAAGGAACAGAAAATTCCCTTTGATGTGCACCAAGCTTGCTTCAGTTGGACTGAGTGCTGTGGTTGCAGTGTGCTCTAGAAGGCAACCAGGAACTGTCTGAAGTTCTGCAGATTGAGCAAAGTGTTTATCCCTGAAAATAACAGATATGTTGCTTCCTATCACAGGTGCCATGGCTAGCAGATTTAACAGTTCAGCTTCAGTTTGATGCCATATCTTTTTTTATTGTGTTTGTGGCTCTACACAACTTCCATACACAGTTTTGGGACCTGGTGTTTTCTGTCAGGTGCAGACAACTGCTTGCCACATGCATCTTAGTAGAAGCAGGCGACTGTTTGCTTATTCTCAGGGATGTATGTGTTTTCAGTAATTTAATTATTAAATGGATAAAAAGCTTTCTTTTAATGACCAGGTATGGATTTTCAGTATGCTTCTACAGAAACAGGTTCTTGGCCGAATGTCAGTTATTTGAGGGAAAGCTTGGTAAAAGTTTGTAGATAATAAAGGTTAACCAGGTGGGAGAAAATTAGGACAGGTCTGTTACACAGAATGATTTGGACGTAAGATGTACTTATTCATAAAACAGGTAACTGCAAAATCACTTATCTAGCAAGTAAGCAAACAGGTCATGGTTTAGATTTCCCTATTCTGTATCACAGAGAAGGGACCTCTGGATTTTGTATAATTCAGTCCCACCCTTACACAAAGGGTCAGCTAGAGCAGGCTGCTCAGGCCTGTGTCTGGTCGCATTTTAAGTATCTTGCTCTTCCAGCAATCTGTTCCAGTGCGTAGTAACTTCTAGAGCCAAAAAGCTCTTTCTCATGTTTAAATGGAGTTTCTTGCATTTGAGTTTGTGCCCATTGCCTTGCCATGTCACTGGACACCACTGAGAAGCATCTGTTTCTGTCTTCCTTATCTCTCCCATTGATGATTTGTATATGTGGATAAGAATTGTGCTGAGCCTTTTCTCTAGGCTGAAAAATTCCAGCTCTCACAGCCTTGCCTGTTAGGACAGACATTCCAATTACTTAACCATCTTCACACCCGTCCACTGGACTTGCTCCAGTATGTCTGTGTCTGTCTTGTACTGGGGAGCCCAGAACTGGACACAGCACTCCAGGTGTGTCTAACCAGAGCTGCATAGAGGAGATTGACTGCTGCCCTTGACCTGCTGGCATCACTCCTTCTAATGCAGCCCAGGATGCTGCTAGCTTAGGTTTAACTTGTTACCATCAGGACGCCACCCATATCTTTACAGCCAAGCTTTCAGCTTTCCAGCTGCTTCTTTGCAGCTAGTATTGTAGAAATAAAAGGCCAAAGCCCTTGTGTGAACTTGTGAATTTCAGTGTGATGAGCCAGTGAGTGTGACTAACCTCATTCATGGCTGCATAAGCACTATTTAAGGGAAGAGATTGTATTTGCTATACTCATGAAGAATATGAGGTGGAGGCCTAGTGTCAGGATCAAAAGAGATGCAAGATTAAAAAAAGCTTCAAAAGTATTCAAAATCTGAAGTGTTGATTCAAAATTAGTAGAAATCTCAGATTAGTTTATTAGAAAATACTGTCTTGGATACATTTACTTAGGAAGAAGTCAGGTCTCTGCTGAACATCTTACTGAGATGCATGCTTGTTGCTAAGCAAACCTTCAAAGAGTAAGAACAAGAGAAGCTTTTTCTTGTTATGAGTGGTTGTTTTGCATGAGGAGGTGCTGATCCATTATGATCCCAGTAAGAAAGGCACACAGATTGTGTGAGGTATCATTTAAAATATAATGTATGAGAGTTAACACTGTGAAGAGAGAATAGCGTAGATAATCTTATATCCTTCAAATGCAGGGAACCCCAAATGCTGTAGCACTCAATGGGCCTCTGGTCCACACACAGCACACCATGCAGATGTCTGCAGATTCTCCCATTTTCACTACTGGAATTATTACAGGATTGCAAGAAAACAACTCTGTTCATCATTTTAGTGTCTGCATAATAATTTCTTGCTTTACTTTTAGACAAAGGCAAGGCCACACAGGTGGCATAATTGCCAGTATGGACCAAAAGCTACCTGTGGGTGCTTCTGTTACAACAAGCTGGCAGAGGTTGTCCTGCAGGCAAGGCGTTTGTGTGGCAAACACAGGCCGGAATGTCACACTGTATGAATAGCACAGCCCAATCCTGTGCTCGCTCAGGTTAACTGTGATGTGGGTCATTGACTCCCCAGTATACTGTGTCTGTTTTCCAGGATCACTACAACAGCAGAGATTGACAGCATAAGAAACCCCACTGCTGCTTGCCTTGCTGATGGTATGTTTGTCTTCCTGAACACAACAGAAATTCTGATGCATGAAATGCCTTATGGTGTCAGAGAGGATGCACAGCTTGTAAATGCAAGTTTCAATATGGTGTAATATCCAAGGATAATTCCCTGAATTATTGTCCACGCACTTGGAAGGACTGCCAACAGGCACTGGATGCTGTAAGGAACTATGTAAGCAAAGCAAGCAGTCTGATAAGATGCATGGGGGTAAAACAGGTCTCGTGAAAGAATAAGCATTGGAAAAGATGCAGTAAGTTAATTGTCAGGAGATTTCTGGTGATGAAACTGAGAGCTGTAGGGGACGTAGCAGTTGCGGATATCTGTTAAAGTAAAATAAGCTGCTACAAAGAAAGTCTTAAAACTACATAGGGCAAGCTAGAATTATTAGTGAGTCCTCATTAGAGAAGAAAGAGAATCATGGGAAACAGGATAGTGAGATTTGATTTACTGTCATTTAAAAAAAAAACAAAGATGTAAACCAAAAAATTGGAATGTATCGTCGTTTGGTAAGTCACTGCCCATGCCAGTACATATGAGACGATGCAATACTACACAGAACCTGAAACTCCTAAGGGCAACTAGTATCTCGGGGGAAAACTGAGGGAAGCTGGAAGCTGGTTTTTAAATTAATTTTGTTTTTTAAATCCATCTCTGAGGGAAAGGAAAGGCCAGCAAACTGCTGAGTCCATAAACTCAAGATTCATGTTAAGTTCTGATAAGAACTCCGCATTCCAAGGTGAGATTAGGGTATACAACAGGAACAATTGTGTCTTACAGGCAGACAGGTTACCTTTTACAGTTATGCTCCAGCTGGAATAGCCTGGGGCTAGTAACCTAGAAATGCAATAAGGGAAGTGCTGTTGAATTAACTGATCTAGTGTTACACCTATCAAGAAAAATATTAATCTCTTTTTACAGACACCTAACATTAGACTATAAACAACTGAAACTAGAAACGGTAACTGACAAGAAATATGGTATAGTTGGCATTACTGCATAACTAATACTTATCAAGATTGTACAGCAAGTGAGACTTAAGCCTTTGAAGTTACATGTTGAGTAAAAGTGATCAGACAGCCATTACAGACCTGAGAAACCATTTGATTTAATGCAATGCTTTAACTATTAAATAGGAAGTTATACAGCAGCAAACAAATAATGTGAGTTAAGAACTCAAATAAGAGGCAATTGTTGGATTTGGGCACTTCTTTTTAGGTCCTAAGGGGACAGTTCTCCAACCAGTGTTGTTTGACACTTAATTGATGATTTGGAAACAAATGTAAGATCTCTACTGATAAAATCTGCAGATGATGTAAAAAATGAGTACTGCAAAACCCAGTCATAAAGACAGAATAACAATGGAGAAGACTCTGTAAGGCTATTCAGGTAGATTTTGTCTTAAAGCAGTCAAGGGCAGATATACATGTTTGGAGAAAATGAAGGCATTTCACTCCTCCAGAGAGGACTGTACCAAAAAACACCAAAAAAACCCCAACCCCAAATGGTTAAGTCTGGAAAGAAATTGACTATATTAATGTGCAAGCAGCTTAATTTGTTTAGGAACCACTATTTTAGACACTAAAATACAGAGGTATCCCAGCCTTGTAAGGTTTGCAGTTTAAGACATGATAAAACAGATCTATACAGGTAGACAGTCTCGGGGAAGATACTGTTGATGTGAGACAGTAATAATGCCTCTGGTGGCATAGCCTTTTTTTTAAGGCTTGAAGGGAACAGAGACAGTGGGACAAAAAAAGAATATACAACTTCACAAAATTTCTCTAAAGACTGGGAGAAATATTTTGCAATGAGAGATGCAGAACTTCTGTAGCAATAAGACAAAGGGTAATGGCTTTAAAAGCAGGTAAATTCAGACTAGATGTAAGGAAGCCATTTTTTACAATAAGGGTTGTGAAAACCCTTAAACAGGTTGCCCAGAGAGGTGGTAGATGCCCCATCCCTGGAAACATTCAAGGTCAGGCTGGATGGGACTCTGGGCAACCTGATATAGTTAAAGATGCCTCTGCTTACTGCAGGGTAGTTGGACTAGATGACCTTTAAAGGTTCCCTCCAACCCAAACCTTTCTATGATTGTATGATTCTATGAACTCTCCTTACTAAGAAGGTTGTGAGGTGATCTGATTACAGTATTGATATAGTACCTTGACTGAGTAAAAATGCTGGATTCTAAAGAGGTTTTTGATTGTCTGGGGTTAAGGCACAATAACAACACCTCCAAAGATAACAGCTTTAAATGGCAACAGATAATTCCAACTGAAAACAGGCATATGCTTTTAGTGATGAAAATTATTAGCAAGTGAAATTACAGAGTGGTAGCTTTTCCAGTATGTTACAATTTACTCAGCTTGTGCAACAGATTTCATTGGAGGCTCGTGTGAAATTACTTGCCATATGTAAGTGAGCAGAATTAATGGTCCTTCGTGGCCTTAAATGTCATGAGTGTGAATATATGGTGGATGAAAGTTGCAAAAGAGAAATCCATCAAAGGCTATTAAACACAAAGCCAACACCTCTGTCACAGTAAGTGTCTGAATCACAAATCACTATGAGCTAGGAAAGCATCTGGGGAGGTAGCACTGTATGTTTACCCTTTTTGTATGATCTTTTCTAGGCATTCACTGTCAGCCACTGTCAGGTAAATGAGTCAGGCGTACTTATGATTTTACTCTGTACCACCATCGTTGTGGCATTATCTGTAAAAAAGGACCAGATCTTTTTCAAGGATACGCTTTAGTTCAGCCAGAAATGATAAACTGTGTGAGGCCCATGGGGTTCATGGACTATAGTAGGGTCATGGATTGGCCAGGAAGACAAATTACCACAATTTCCATCTTTGACCTTGTAGAACTAAGAAATGCATACCCTAAGTAGGTGTCTGTTGTGCCTCCAACTGTGCTTACCCTGTCATGCTCCAGGTGCATGTACTTTGGTGTACTTCACTTTCTTTGGGCTCCATGTCCTTGGATATGTTTCTTTGTCTTCAGTTGTGGTATCAGTATGTGGGATGGGCAACTTGCTCCATTGGATGTCCTAGACAAGGTTACTTAACCTGTTGGAATAGTCTTTGCAGATCCAAGAGAAAAATGTACAGTATGTGTTACAAACAGGGGAAGCTTTTGTCCCAGCTGCATTTTCAACATCAAGAAACCAGTGAAAAAAGACTCAAAATCTCTCACCTACAAAGGAGCCGCCACTCTATCCCTAACTAAAAAGTATACTTAAAGAAAAACCCCAAACACAAAAAAACAAACAAAATGCAGATGTTGTAAACTCAGATATTGTATCTGATTATGGTATCCACCAATCTTCTCCAAGACTGGAATATAAATGAGGTACTCTCCTGTGTGAGGGGGGTATGCAGCCTATCTCATCTGGGCAACCTGCACAGGCTGGTTTGCCCCTCCTCCCTTGGCAGTGCTAAGCAGCTTGGTTGTGTCTGTGCAGTCCGTAGGATGGCTGTGCTTATCTCGGCCACAGCTGACAGGCAGCTGAATTTTCTCCTTCCAAAGTGGTTCACAGCCAATTGCTAAGCACTTTGGAGAGTGCAGGACAATCCCTTGCAGATGCTCTAGTCTGTTCCACAGAGAAACTTTGGAGTTGCTGTTTGTCAGATCAGATGACCAGATACAGAGTACAACATAATCTCAACAACAGGTTCACATTTCCCCAGGAAAATCAAGGGATTCTTGCTCAGCAGACTCCTTCATTCTTAACTCCAGCATGAAGACTTCAGAGAAACTTGCTCTCATCTACC
This sequence comes from Nestor notabilis, assembly GCF_000696875.1. NCBI lineage: Eukaryota > Metazoa > Chordata > Aves > Psittaciformes > Psittacidae > Nestor > Nestor notabilis. Next base: position 1,482 of record NW_009916727.1, on the reverse strand, counting down.
TAGTCTTAAGCATTTCCTTGTCGCACATCCATCACAAAGAATATGTTACAGTACTGCAGAATGGGTGGGGTGCAGGCTAGTACCTTCATCTCCTGCCAGGAGTCCTAGCCTGAGCTGCTGCAGAAGGTGCTTTCTGGCAACACTATTTCAGGTGTCCTTACTGTGAGGGGCAGTAAGTGGCTAAGTCACCTTAGCCACCAAGACAGTCACCATCTCTTCCATTCCTCTTTCAGATTGCCTTTCCTTGCACATTATCTTCTCAACATGCAAGCTAAAGCATTTCTTCCCGGATGCTCAAAGGTGGCAGTTTCTGGATTACAAGTAACATAAGAACTTGTTTTCCATTTACAAGTGTTTTTCTAGTGCAAGTAGCTGTGGAAAAAAGCTTGAAACTGCAACACACATGAAAAATGCAGGCTGAAAAAGCTGAAATAACATAAATATATAGCCCCCTTTTAAAAATACCCAGTGATACATAAATCTACCTCATAATATTTACAACATTTTACTTCAGCTTTTAGACTTACACCCTTTTGGAACACTTGGGAATTGGCAAAATTGCTTGGCTTCTGCTCAAAGAATCACAGAATCAACTAGGTTGGAAAAGACCTTCAAGATCATCAAGTCCAACCATTACCCCAGGATTGCCAAGTCCAGCACTAACTCATGTCACCAAGGGCCTCATCTACACAGTTTTTGAACATAATATCGAGTCTAAACCTCCTTTGGAGCAGCTTGAGGCTGCTTCCTTTTGTCCTATCACTTGTCACTTGAGAGATCAGCCACATCCTCACTATAACCTCCTTTCAGGTAGTTGTAGAAAGCGATAAGGTTCCCCTGAGCCTTTTCTTCTCCAGACTAAACCACCCCAGCTGCTCCTCATAAGACTTGTGCTTGTCTGATACTCCTTTTCAGCTGAGTTGTTTCCTTTCACCGCTTTCTCATAGCTCCTTGGAGCATCGCTTAGAGTTATTTGCTTCCAGTGCTGATCCTGTACAAGCCCCTATCCTCATCTCTCATTGTTTGCAGTGCTCCTTCAACTTAGGTCAGGCTCTCTTCAGTGCTTCTTCAAGTTATTATTTGAAAGTGTACTTCATAAGTATCTTCCACTGGGTATTCATGAAATATTTTTTTTCTCATCACAACTGTCACAGCAAAACAAACCCACCATCTGCCAAACCCTGCATCCTCATCCTCCCAGGAGTTTCAAGCTCCTTAAGAGAAGGGTGTGCAAAAGAACATGCAAATACAGGATAGTAACTCCGGGTATAGGCCAGGTTTGAATCTGAAATATCACACACGCTTCAGAGCTCCCCCCCCGCCCCCCGTTCATTCCCGGTACACGGGCATCGTTGTTCACATCACCATCGAAACTCTCATGGTCTCTTGATAAATCCCGGCCGCAGCGCCCCGCGGCACCGGGCGGTCACGCTCCGGAATACGCCCTCGAGTTGTGCTACGAGCCATGGCGCTGTCCAGGGC
>NW_009916726.1:6759-7907 GCF_000696875.1 Nestor notabilis | reverse complement strand
CCAACTCAAACTATTCTATGATTCTATGATTTAAATACAAGTAAGACTATGCCCAAAACATCTGCATTTCACAAACCTTCACATGGTTTTTGTTTGGTGAAGCATGGGGAAAGGAAGTGCATCCACAGAAAGGAGGTTGGAGCACTGCAAGCACAACTAGGAATACCACGTGCCTGCTCGACCTCAGCCTTCCTTCTCTAGACATACAGAGTGACTTACAAATGATCAAAGATTCAATTTTTAGCAACTAAAAAGGTTGCATTTTAAAGATTTCCTCTTTATCTCAGTAAGTGACTTTTTACCAAGGTTGCAAGTTCAGAGAGATTTTGACAGATCTTATAATTGGTTTTCATTTTGCCATTTGGAAGGCTAAAAAGCAAACAAACCCCCCCCCAAAACCAACAACCAAACCACCACACACACACCCCCCCAACAGATAAACAGGATATTATCACACAATACAGCAAAACTGTTCTTGGCTCCCCCTCTTTTCACTCCCTCCTGCTCCAAATCAGATAATCACGTGTAACTCGTCACCATTACGTCAAACAAATTACGCTCTGTTGAAGCATGAAGAGGTTTTCCAGCAGTCCTTTGAGTCCAACTGATCTCATCTTCACTTGACAACAGGTATCTGTAGCATTATGGTTTGGTTGTACTGAAACTGCACCTCAGCAAACCCTTCTCATGTCACTTTTCAAATAAATATTTGTAACTTTTATCTCAGAAACTCTCAGGTTCACTAAACAAATACAGCCTCTGAACATAAGACTCTTTGTCCTTTATTTATTACAGATCATCTCCCTAGTACGTTACTTAAAAAGACTGCAGAATAAAGAGAGAGTGCGATGAGCTTTCAGCTGAAGCACTTAAACACAGACTACCTTTTAAAAGTTGGGGTTTTTTTCTTGAATAAATTGATACAGTCAAGCCACTTAAACTCCTGGGTCATGCCCATCACTGGAAGAAGCATGTTTCTATAAAAGGGAAGTATAAGTTTTGCCACAGAACATCAATACTAAAAAATCACTAGGCAGGCTGCTTGGGTGAAACACTGGATCTGCAAAGTCAATGGCATAAGTTCTATTGACTTCTGTGCAGAAGTCATCCCTGTTCTCTCCAACGACATTGAACTATGGAGGTGCTCT
>NW_009916726.1:0-6728 GCF_000696875.1 Nestor notabilis | reverse complement strand
AGGGAAAAGGTGAACATTCTGGTCTCTTCCTTTCTTTCACAACACTGAGTGGCAAGACAGAGTCATTCCTGTAAAAGCCTGATTCATTCAAAAACTACAGCTTTTTAAAGGGACACTGTTAATGGATTAGCTACAGGCACAAAATTAAGTTTTCACTGGGTAAAAATTGTTTGCAAAGGGTCTTTTTTAAATGGTTTTCTATTTCCTTGAAATGGTTTAAGCCAATGAGCCAAAATGGCCAAAACTTTCAGCAGTCCTGTTACTGGGTACATGCCCAGTTCAAATACAACAGCACCAATTCCATTTAAATCCAAATTTTCAGGAAAGATGCTCAGGCCTGGGCCTTTGCTTCAAAGCCATCTCTGTACAAAATATTCCCCCCCTAAATCCTATAGGCTGAACTCAACTTGAAAGACCATGATCTACAAATGTACTCTCTATTTTCAGGGTAAACTTGCAAAACATTATGTGAGCTGCTGCTGTTTCAGTGATGGAAAATACAACCCAAAGACTATAGCGGAGCCATGCACATGATGTTAACTTCCATTACATTACTGCACCAGACACTCAGCTGAGGTCTAGTAATGTTCAGTATGCCATAGAGCTTCCTCTGGTGGGATGCAGGATGAAATCACTGTGGTCAAGCAGAGATCTATAGAGGAAGCTTTTTCTTCCATACTCCCATGAACAATGAAATGCTGGAGAAGAGCTGCAGCAGGGGCAGTTTCTAAGATATATAAAGGTTTAAACCCCTGGTGCATTGTGCTTTAGTACATCCAACTGTCATCTCTCAAATTGAAAACAAAAAACAGGGAGTGAACTCTTCCATTTTCGCTACAGAGAGTTTCTGCTGTGGCAGGAAGCAACATACTAGCTTCAACCATTGAACATCAGGATGGTAAAACCCAATTACCTACTTCACTTACCAAATGAGAGTATTAAGTCTGGTAATTCTGTAGGAGACAATGTTGTAATATTGTATTAAAGCTCAGGGCAAGGCACTAATAGAGGGGGAGTTTGTATTATGTTAAAAAGAGATCTATCTTAGACACACTTTCTCCTACTACCATAACCATGCACCAGGACATTTGTACCCAACCTGTCTGCATGGACAGCTTTCAGACATTAGTGTTTGTGCTCACATGTGGACAGGTCCCTTGCAATGAAATAGAGGGTAATTTACATAAGAGGTATATATAAAGTAATTGCAAAAGTTACCCTGATAGTCTGTGTTTATCCCCAAGGAGGAAAAAGGACAGAAAGCAAAGGTACAAGAAAGAGACCTGCAAAAGGTACAGAAAGAAGAAAGATTCCACAGTAAAGGTCCAAAAATTCACTGTAACTGCTCTCCTATTACCTAAATAACAACAGAAAATAAACATATGCCACTTTCCCTGAATTTTCACGTAAATTTCTTCTGCCCCAGACATTCTTCGTCTCCCTGCATGTGTTCATTTTCTTTAGTTCTTCCCTCTTCCATCTGCTCTCTGCCTTTCCTCTTTTCCATCCATCCCCAATCCTGTTGTTTGGATTGATGCCACTAGTAGTACACAGTGGGACAAGAATATGGACCAAAAAATAATTCACAGCCTTCTCATACACAGACTTCACTTAATTAGGGCTGAATAAGACCTGACCAGCCAGAAAGGCAGTCTCTGAGCCAGTCACCAGCAAAAACAGAGCATTGATGCCGAAGTCAGGCCATGGTATAACATGTGACACAGCATTTTGTGACAGATGTGAGACACACATCTGTGCATCAGATGTTTGAAAACAAACGCAGTTGTATTGTCTCTAGGTACGTACACAGATAGAGCAAAGAGGCACAAAGTCACTGAAAGTTACAACTATGTGTACAAGGGCATAATTTTGTTTGAAGTATTCAGGTAAGTATCCACACAGACCTAAGCTTCCTGGTTCCTATTGCTAACCAATTTCAGCCTTGCACTTAGATGCGTGAAAAGGAACATCTGAATTACCCTGGCATTGACAATGCGTATATATAGATACACAGCTACATGAACACAGGGCAGAGCATCACCCTCACCTTTCACAGCTGAAGAAAAGAACCCAAGAGAAGCTTCTCTACAGATTTTAGGTGCAGCAGACATTAACATCTGTACAAATAATCTTTATTCCACTACTCAGAAGCCAAACTGAGAAGTATTATCATCCTGATTTCAACTCCTGAGTTCCATGCTAAATTATATTTTACTTCTCTTTTGCTTTCTTTCAGTGCTCTTGGTCCTACTTTACAACATTTACATGTTTCCCTGCAGATAACTGAAAACTCAAGTCCTTCTGTTCAGATTTTAAATGAAAGGATCATATATATTAATAGTTGATTCTTTTACATGATTGCTGGCTATTCCTAAAACTGAAGCTATTAGCAGCTGTAAACTTTCCTTCCCTATTGTTGCTTAACTTCAATGACAATTTCAGATTAAAATTAATTTGCATGATTAAATAAATTGGAATATTAAAAATAGAACTATAGAGTGATAAAAGCAATGTAGATATTTAAGATATAACACCAAGTTTTTAATTAAAAACACGGAATCTTCAATTTGCTCCTAAATAAAACAGTAACCCTCACTTGATTGATTCTAGGAGTGTTGCTGATATATCTTGTTATAGTGGCGTGAATCACATATTAATTAACAATTCCAGTAATTAAAATGTTTTTATTCTTTAAAGATATTAGAGATGGAGCCAAATATCTATCATACACGAGCAAAATTTATGGTATCCAGCACTGAAGGAAATTTAGCGCTGGAGGAGATTTAGCCTGGCTAGCTACTATATACACCTTGAGGTAAGTATGTTGCTTGCTGTATGATGGTATGTACAACCTGAGTTCATCTATGAGATAAATCTGTTGTTCATGAGGACATTTCCTATGTAATCCTTACAGCTAAAGGTAAATGAAATCTCTTCCATGTTTACAGCAATCCACATGCATTTTACAGCTTCTGTCCAGACTCAGTGTTCCTGTGAGCGCCAAAAAGCAATTATCTGTGTGCAGAAACTTACCTGTACAGCATTCCTTTCTCATCCTTAGAGAAATTAAGAGTTCCTTAGTGTACTTCTGCAATTCACACGTTTATTTTCTCCACACACGTAATACTCGTGCCAGTAACACCAGAAATACATATTCTGTCACTATAGCTACTAAAAACATACTCTATAGTTCATATATAATGAGTACATTCAGTTTGTCCCCCTTTGATGGCCACAAAGGCTGTGCCTTTCCCTGTGGAGCTATCCCGCTCTGTGCACCGCACAGCCCTGGATGCTCCAAGGAGACGTGTCCTCCCTCCACAGGGCTCCTCCTTCCCCAGACCCCATCTTCCTTTACCCAACACCTTCTCCTCATCTCTATGTCCCAGCCCAGCTGCTCTGGACAAAGCTCACCCAGGCTGGTCTCCAAAACACCTTTTACCCACAGACTTACTTCAGGAATCCAGTTTCCAACAGAAACAGCTCCGTGCCTTTCTCTGCCTCCCCAGCTTGAGTATTATCACCCATTTGAGTGTTACTCACTTTTGTTTTCCTTCTTTCCTTTTTTTACTAGTCTTCTGTCAGCTTCATTTCCACTCTGCTCCTGAGACCGTCCCCGGCTGTGGGTTCTAGATGCCTCCAGCTGGGCCCGGCAGCCCCAACCCTCAGCCCCATAACGAGCACCTGAGGGGAGCTGGGGTGAGAACAGGCAAAATGGTGCCTGGCAGCGAGGGGTGAGGGGAGAAACCCTGTGAGAGACAGCGCTGAGAGACCGGAGGGAAAGGAGGAGGAGGAGGAGTTGCTCCAGGCTCGGGGCTGAGACCAGAGGGGCAGCCTCACCTGACTGGCAGCAGTAGAGATGAGCATACATAGAATCCCAGACTGGTTTGGGTTAAAGGGACCTTAAAGCTCATCCAGCTCCAACCCCTGCCACGGGCAGGGACACCTTCCACTAGAGCAGGTTGCTCCAAGCCCCTGTGTCCAACCTGGCCTTGAACACTGCCAGGGATGGGGCAGCCACAGCTCCTCTGGGCACCCTGTGCCAGCGCCTCAGCACCCTCACAGGGAAGAGCTTCTGCCTAAGATCTAACCTGAACATCCCCTGTTTCAGGATGTTTGAACCCATCACCCCTTGTCCTATCACTCCAGTCCCTGATGAAGGTCCCTCTCCAGCATCCTTGTAGGCCCCCTTCAGACACTGGAAGCTGCTCTGAGGTCTCCAGCAGCTTCTCTTCTCCAGGCTGAACAGCCCCAACTTTCTCAGTCTGCCTCCATAGCAGAGGTGCTCCAGCCCCTGATCATCCTCGTGGCCTCCTCTGGACGTGCTCCAACAGCTCCATGTCCTTCTTATGCTGGGAAAATAACGAGGCACAGACCCTGCAATGCCAGCCCAGGCTAGCACAGATAAGTAAAGTACATTTAAGCGAATACACTTAAAGAAAGAAGGGGGGAAAAAAATGGGGGGAGTTGGGAGAGGTATGAAATCATTGCACAAGTTTGGCATCTATTCCAGGTTTCTCTGAGATTCTTGTCAAAAAAAACTCCTCTTGAACACCTTGACAACCAGCACATTACACTGTCAGCTCTAAACTTCTGATGAAAAATACATATGCATATAAATATATATGTCACCCCAAGGAGTATAAAAATATACTGGTACTATATATTTCTGTGCACGGGTTCTTGCGAGCGCTAGCCACAACAACAGAGACCTCCTTGTGTACCCGCACGTATTCTGTAGCAGGAACTTTTGCTCTTATTCCAAGCGTTTTTCCCAACAAGTCACACACAAATCAGTGACCCTTTCCTACAGTGTTCAGGATCTTTAATATCAGCACACACCAGATATTCCCTTGCACTGTCAAACCACAGGACACAACCTAAGTTTGTATTTAAACCTTCCTCCCAACCTGGGTTGCAAACAAGGTATTTCTGCATTGGAATCCCTACATTCCCAAACTGCAATAACCTTGCTTGCGTGTCGATGTTACACACCAGAGGTACCTTTCATTTCTCCTCAATGGGAAGAGAATGGCTCAACTGCAGATCATAGATCTTAAACAACTGGAGTCAAGTTGCAAAAGCCTGTGTTAGCAGGTCAACAGTTTGAACTCCTTTCTCTACACATCTTCACTTGCCATCAGGTCAACACAAATATTTAAGGGCTGAGCGCAGCTGTGAACAAAGCAAGCCAGCGCTGGTGAAGGGGCACGAATTCTTCCCCCTCACACAATGTGTCTCACACATACCACAGCGAAGTTCCTGAATGCTGGGGCTACTGTCCCTCTGCTCAGGCAGAATCCACCTGATGATGGATCCAGCCCACGGGTCTGATGACTCCTGTGTGCTTTATTTGCTGGCAGCGTTGGATGCTGTCAAAATCCCTCTGCAAGGCTGACTCCAACCCTCCATACTTCTCATAATACTTCTCAGCAGTTTAAGTTTTATTGCTACCAAATCTTGTTCCCTGAGGCCTGATGCTTCCAAAATAGTTTTCTATCACCTTCTGGCAGAATATTTTTCTCCATTATGAAAAGGATTACACATATTCCTTAAAGTAGCAAGCATTTAGAATAGTTCTGCCCAAGTATTGTCAATCACTATGTGAAATAAAGGGAATCTGGAATTCCCTAAGCAGTGGCAGAGCTCCAAATGCCATAGTTTTCTTAACTTTCTATACATTTTTCTGGGCATCTTGAGCTACAGAAATCTGGGGTCTACAGACTAGTCAGATATAGAAAGACCAGCTAAACATTGCCACGGAGAGCTGCGATTTTGCCCTTAACACACTGCTTGAGAGAAGCTTTATCCAATATGCTCCCAGCCTGGATCCAACTGCTTGTCACAGTGATGCCTACACCACAGCATAACTTTGGGATTCCCAAGGTGTGTCTATACTAACATTTTAGTTTGAATCAGGAGTGCTTTGGAGCCTAAGGTCCTTTCTAACCCTAACCATTCTATGACTCTAACCTGGAGGATGCTTTCAGGAGCATCTCTCATGCACTCTGCTGTTGGGAGGTAGCTCAAGACACCTGACTAGAGTGAACACTCACGTAAATACCTGTTGAAGCAACAGTTATAATTCTTTCCTTTTCCCCAGACTTCTCATCAGCTAAGAGTAAGTAAGAAACAGCAGGCGGGTCATACATCATGCACTGCTTTAACAAAAAGTCTGGACTTCAGGCTCCTGGAGCTAAGGAGAAATTCCTTAACTTCCACCAGATGTAAAATACATATTTTCCTTTCAGGGCAGTTGCTGGAATGAACGTCTGACACTGAACAGTGAACGCTACTGCAGGCCTCATTTCATCCAGTCCCCAGCATCCTCTAAAAAAGGTAAACAAACACTATGTAGAGAGGATTAATGATCACTAAGCGATGTTTTCTTATGAGATCTGGGATAATTCAGCGAAGACTGAAAAGAAGAGGGAGGCAGAAATTAAACTAAACACTTCTTTCACTGACCTTACATGCCTGGAGACTTGCTTTCATATATGACCTAGGTGCCATGATTAAAGAACGCAGGGGAGGCAGAGCCCCACTGCAGCTTTCAAAGCACACTCATGACATTACAACACTCAGCCATAACAGACGACTACACCTGGATCAGACGGATTCTTACTGACCATGGCACAGAAAGTTAATGTAAGAGCTAGCCTCTGCTTGGAAAGGAGGCTACGCTTCTAAGTACCACAAATCAGGATCCAGAAGTTTATATATATATA
>NW_009916725.1:0-1647 GCF_000696875.1 Nestor notabilis | reverse complement strand
CTGGCGAGGGACTCTTCATTAGGGACTGTAGGTGTAGGACAAGGAATAATGGGTTTAAACTTCAACAGGGGAAGTTTAGATTAGATATAAGAAAGAAGTTCTTTGCAGTGAGGGTGGTGAGGCACTGGAATGGGTTGCCCAAGGAAGTTGTCAATGCTCCATCCCTGGCTGTGTTCAAGGCCAGGTTGGACAGAGCCTTGGGTGTCATGGTTTAGTGTGTGGTGTCCCTGCTCATGGCAGGGGGGGTGGAATTAGATGATCTTAATGTCCTTTCCAACCCTAACTATTCTATGAATCTATGAAATCCATTCTAAAATAGAATTCAGCTCGTATAAAAATTGCCAGCTCTATAGACAGCAATTGAGATTCCTTTTTGTTGAAAACTGTCTGAATAGCAGCCATGCTAACCTCAGCATCAAAAGGGGCAACTTGAGGAAGAGAAGACACAAAAGGCAGCTAAAGGTTCTCTCGTGTACATCCAGTGGATATTTGAGGATTTGAACAGTCCTTTCCATATTGATGGTAGTAGGAGTATTGGGCATTTCAGCCAGAATCAAGAGCAAAGGAAAGAAGAAAGCAAGTGTCTTTAATGACCTGTTCATGATGTTGTGCAGAAAGTGAAGAAAGAGTAAGGTGGACTGCAGATAGTGATATTAATGTTGTATAATGGACAAGTTTTGCACTACACAGTACAGGTTAGACTTTGATTCTTTTATGTACCTTTAAGAACTGTATATCTAGAGAAATTCTTCATGCTACTAATAATTTGTAATCTAAGCTGTGCAAAATGAGTCTTTTTATTTTACCAGGTCTTTTTCTTTCATCTCTTAAAAATCCTCATTTCTCTTCTTGTAAAACTGTGTTATCAACTGATACGTGCTAAAAGCAAGTACTTATTTTGCAGAAAATAGGATAGATGGAAGCACTGAAATGCCATGGTGATGAACACCATAAAGGAATCTACAGGTATAATAAAGTATAAATATGATTAGATAATGCCATGGAGGAATTAAGAAAGTACCTGTTCACAAGGATTATTATAGGTATTTAGAAAAAATACTATATATTCTGAAAGTAAGATGACTCCTTTTACAACAGCCAAATAGCTGCGTATTTATTCTATATTTTCTATAAATGTTATAACTGGGAACTTCCTTTAACTGAAGGCAAAGTATGGTGAGTAGTGCACAAAAATCTAAAGTATTTAATTTTTGCAAGAACAGGCAGAGTTAATTTAATACATAAATTGTAATTTACATAAAATTCATATACAAGATCACTCTTCTTCTTTTGCCTGACAATTTCAAGCTAAGGATTTGTGCCAGAAGATGGTTAAATTGTTGCAGATTAGTTTTCATGTGCTGTCTGAGGGTAACAGCTGAAAAATACGGAATCATCTTTGCTACTTTTACATTAAAACAGGGGTTTTTATGAGAAATAAAGAATGTAGAAGAGAAACATTTTATATATTTGAGTAAAACTTAACCACTAATTACCTTGCCTCTTGGAATAGATGAGGACACCCATGTTTCCTCGCTAAGGAACAGTTACATTACGTGCTGTTCTATTTTTCTTCATATGTAATAGCTGGACAAGGGGGCTTAGAAAAGTAATCATAGAATCATAGAATCATAGAATGATTAGGGT
>NW_009916724.1:89076-91724 GCF_000696875.1 Nestor notabilis | reverse complement strand
TCGCTGCCCCGGCGTGAAGCTGGAGCCCGGCGAGCCTTTACCCATATCTCTCTTAAGGCGAGGGCACGCTGGGATGGTTTAGCCTCTTCGCACTTAAAGGGCACCAAGTTTTGCCTTAACTGTGAGACCTCTCCCCATCTTCTTTCTGAGACGGTTCGTGTACCCTAAGGCTAGGGGGTTTTCTGCTCTTGAGAGTAAGCAAACGTGTGGTCAGTTACTTTTATCATATTGGGCTGCCGGTTCCGTCTGAGGAGTGAAGAGGTGAGCACGTTATCTCTAACAGGTCATTTGAATGTTGGTGTATGAAAAAGGATTTTTATTTATGTATTTCTCTCCCCCCCCCCCCCCTTTGGGAATGAGGTGTAATTGTTAGAGCAGTTTCCATGTAGAACCACTTCCTAATGGCTTACCTCTGGAATTGTGAAGTTTTATTTGTAGTGATTGGAACTGAGAGAAGTACATAGCTTGACCCCAAAATGTTACAAAAAAGGGGCATGTACTCCAGAAGATCAAGTATTGCTGAAGTATGAACATAAATACTAGGGCCTAAACAGTTTTCTGTCGATTCTGAACCCGCTTTGCATTCTGCAGTCAGTATAGCTTCCTGTGCGGCAAGTGAAGAGTTTAGTTTTCATAAAAGCATGCCTCCCATCACTTACTCTCCCAACAGTCTCATGCTTGTTTGGACGCTAATGTTTGCTATAGGAAGTTAAGGTCTATTCCGCTTTTGTAGTGATATTATGAAAGCTGAAAGTTGCGTAAGAATGGTGAAAATTGTCTTGATTTCAGTCTCTTAGTTTCTGTAAGAAACAAATACTGCAGCATATATATAGTAGCTTTAGTGGTTTTCTAAATGCAGTTATAACCATGTTCAGACAGGTTTTGACTCTTCTATATTGTTAAAGATAAATATGAGCTTTATAATGGCAGGTAGAACTGATTTTGTAAAGGTCTCTTATTACAAAGTTTGAAACTACTACTTTCAAGATAAACCTTTGTTCAGTCACTTGGAAATGAGGAACTCACACAGTGTTAGTTGTAGGAATGATTTGTTTGGTTCGTTTACATGTCCTAATTGCTGAAAATGCTGTGCCCATGAAAGCAAACAAAACAAAAGTAACTTTTGAATGTTTAATTTTTGCTGCTTATAAATTATTCTTCTTAGGGATCTTAATGGAAATAACATCACAAGAATCACCAAGACTGACTTTGCTGGTCTAAGGCACCTTCGAGTTCTGTAAGTTTTCTCTTCCTGTTAATGATAACTTTTAGGACTGATACTACAGTTTGTTATACAACCATTGAACTGGTTATCTTTCAGTTTATAAGCTGGATAGGTTAACACTTTTTAACTGTTGTGCTACTGCAACTGAGTTTAACACCCTTCCCTCTCTGAATTCCCCCGCCCCTCCCCTGGGTTATACACTGATATATATAAATTAGCAATTGCCTAGAATATCATTTGTTTAAATTTTTGTAATCTCTGATTAAGCTTATGAGAGAACTCGAGGACTTAATGTGGCATGTAGCTTACAATGAGTTGCTAAAATTGGTTGAACAACTGTTGGAATGACTTCACTTTAAGGTTAGAAAACATAGTTCACACTGAAAATGGGTACTCTTAACCTAAAATATAAGGAAATTCATTAAGAAAAAAAATTCTGCCTTTACTGAATTTAAAAGCAAGTCCCAGATGCTGATTATTGCTTTTCTACAGTTTCTGGTCCAAAAGGAAATGCTTTAACAGTGAATTTGGGGAAGGAATTACTTGTTTTGGTGCTTTTTTGTCAACACTTTTGCTTCAGATGTTATGAATCTTTTAAAATTCTGTGGGGTTTTGGTTTTTGGGGTGTTTTTTTGGGTGTGGGGAGAAAAATCTAATACCATCTTTAAAATACTGCATAATTTATGTAGCTAATATGTTAAAGCTATTTAATTTGAGCAAGTAGTCATATAAAATCCTTTTCCATTTCTCTCTGAAACAGAATATGTTGTAGCAAATTTTAATTTATTTACAAAAGTACTGTTACAGTCTCTGTGCAGTCTTCCACTGGTGTCTTCTCCCAACACTGCAGTTCAGTATTTTTGTTTTGTCATTCTCATGTGAGACTAGTATTGCCTTCAAGCTGTTCAACTAGAGTCTCGTAACTTGCCCAGGAGCAGTGGTGTATGTGCGTGTGTATGCACAGCACGTATGTATATGCGGGACTTTTTAACTTTAGATTCTTAAAGAAAATGAGCAAATAAAGTGTCTATTCCTATTTCTTTTACTGAAGATTATTTTTTCCCCTTTTGGGTATATAAACCCATGTAAAGTGCTGATGATGGGTCTGGAAGGTTGAAGTGTGTGTCACTCTATGAGACTGTTGTTTTAATGAATATGTGGTTGTCTTTAAATGACTACTGTTAATGCAACAAGTTGTCTAGGAGCTATTAGAAATTATGTATAAAAATTTCTGTATTTCAGTCAGCTCATGGAGAACAAGATTAGTACTATTGAGAGAGGAGCATTCCAGGATTTAAAAGAACTGGAGAGGCTGTAAGTATTTTCAATTCTAAATGTACGAATTTTTTTTTTCTTTATTAAGTCAGTTGTGTGTACTCAGGCCTCTAATTTTTTTCTTTAATTTTTTTATTTTTGAACTTCG
>NW_009916724.1:66165-89051 GCF_000696875.1 Nestor notabilis | reverse complement strand
GAGATAAGAGAAGAAATTCTCAAGGAGTATGTATGGGACTTGGGTGGGGGGGAGCTTTCATGAGCAGTCCAGATTTGAAGTGTAAACTGCAGTTGTCTTGTGGGAAATAGCCTGAAGACCATTCATGTTTTCATCACAAAATCATCATAAAATACTGTTCATCTATTCATCATAAAATCTTTTCCCTTGAATAAACAAGGACTTTTTCAAATATGAATACACCTAAAAAATGCCTGTTATCTGAGGTACACTGTTAAATGTTAGTCTTGGAGATGTTGTATGTTTTGTATAATATCTTATTGGAATTAACTGCTAGTTATAAAGTGTTGTGTTGTTACATAGCATGAAAGCGGTAATTTAATTCTACTTCAGTTTTTATATGATTGAAGCTTTTACAAAGGCTTAGAAAAATAAGAACTGCTAGTTCTCAAAAATTAATTGGATTTGGACTTAAAAAAAATGATTGAGTACTGTGGGGATAGCGAATGGAGTGGCAATGAAAGGATCTTGTCTGGTGAAGTTGAAGTGCAAACACCTGCGTGGTTGGACGTAGAAAATGAGTAATTCCCGAAAGGTTTTAGCTTTTTATAATGGTTGCTTAATTTTCTGTATGTGTCTTAGTTTGTTGCACTTCCTAAAGGAAAATGTTTTTAAAAATTTATTGTATGACAGGATATCTGACTTATTAAAGGCATGATGCTGATTGTTGGATGTAGTTTCAATCTGGAGCTAGGAAAGTTGAAGAATGCCCCTGTATTCATGTATGTTTGTGTAGTACTTTGGAGTAGTGTCTTCATTATTAGGCATCTAGTTGCTGCATTTTCATTGTATCACCTTTTCTTTAAGCATGCCTCTGAGATCTTGTTTAGCTTTTCATTTGCTGCTGCTTTAACTTCATAAAAGTATTTCTACTTTACTCTATTGAAAAGCAGCATTGGTCTAAACATTTTGTTTGTCCTTATAGCTGTGCTCTGTATCCACAGCTGCTGTGTGTTTAAAACAAAACCCCACAAACCGTTATGCTTTTGTCATATAGACAAAGCTATTCAAGAGACTTTAAATAACCACCTGCGTAATTATGATATTTCTAAAGTAGTTGATATATCATGTACTTGAGTTAATTACCTCATATTTTCAAATAAACCAAAGTAACTTTTTGACCTAAAAATTGAAAGTGTTGTTATATAGTACAACCTTTTTTGAATAAATTCTAATGAGATTCATGGCTCTTAGAATTCATAGTCAGATTTTTTCAAAGTTGTATTAAAATACTTAATGCAGTGCTTTTTTACAATGTGTTTTAAACTTTGTACAAAGAATAGGGATTTAGTACAGCTTCTGCTGAGAGATGTATTGGAATAATATATATACACATTCCTAAATTAGGTTTATAGCTAAAAATTAACAGCAGTGTAGTTCGTATTGCAGAAGTACACATATATGAAATATTAATAAATTTTAAAAGATCCTTGCATTCATTGTGAATGTGGTCTGATACCAAATACTTGCCAAGTTTGAAAACAGTATGTAGTGAAATCTATTTCTTGATTATCTAAAAGCAAAATTCTGCTACATGGTTTAAAAAAAAATAATCATATTGTTAATAACTTGTCATAATTTCAAGGCATTTAATGTAAGATTTCTGAAGTACAGAATTGCAATACTAGAAAATACTAGAGGGGAAAAAAAACTTTGGTATTTAAAACTTGCTTGTCTGTGTTCACATTTTGCCATTGTTTTTTTTTTTTTTCTTGATAAATTCATAAAGTCTTTGGAAAACAATAGATATTTTCCAGTTACATAAGATACTAGTTCTGAAGAGAAATTCTGATAATTGTGCCTACTTTTGTGGGTTATTTTTGTTTCACTCTTCAGCAGGCAAGCTATGACATTTGAAAGTTTTTAGTCATTTAGACTGACAAAGTTAGATTGTTTTGTCTTTGGAATTATTTTGCATCTGCTCCAGTTCTTGTCAGAGTTTCTTTAATTTGCTGCAATTCAGTCATTGTTAGGTGTGTGGGTGACTTGTAATTTGAATATATATGCAGGATGTCTTTAAACTGCCCCAGCTGTTGGCAAAGAGCAAATATTTCATATTTGTGAGGAAAAGCTGAGAAAATTCTGCCTGTTTACAACTGCCAAGTCCATCTGATGAAGGTGCATTGTTATCTGACAGCCAATTCATCTCCTTGGGATTCTGAATTAGAAATAATTTCTCAGGAAACTTGTGGATGCTTCGTTCAAATAGTTTCTTTTATACTGTAAAAGGGAAAGAACTTTAAAGCTTTTTAGCTTTTTTCAATGCGTAAGTGTAGATGTCACGTTTTTACTGTGAGTGCAATGTGCCAAACCACTGTTAAATACCTGATTTAGTCCTCTTAGCATGCCAGTGGAAGGTGTAAGTGCACCTTACTGCAGCTTAAATGAACTTAATTTAGTTTACAAGATTGTTTACATGTAATATTTCTTATGATGGTTTATTTTACACTAGTGTATACAGGCTCAATTTTAAAACATGTTTCCTGTAGTTCAGTACTTAATATGAAGAACAGACTTTCACAGTAGTTTCCCTTTGGGGGGAAAAATAATCCATCTCTTTAGGTTAAGTGGTGCTCTTGGATTTTTTTTTTTTATTTTTTTTTTTCTGAACTGGAATTTCTGTTACAAAATAATTTCTTTTTAGATCAGTTTCTCTAATTTCCAAAGAACTGTTTGGTTGGATGAGTTATTCCTCATGAATAGTCATTTGTAGATCTGATCCTGCAAAACACTGTGTATCCTCAGCCCATTTTAAGTCAAGTGAAGACCTGAGGCAAAATTAATCTGAAGAAAGTCTCAACCTTCTCTTCAGAAGACAACTACAAGACATGATTTGATGAAATCTATGTATATCTCAAGTAGATAGTAATGTTTCTCCTATAGCTTAGTAAAAGAATAACAAATCTCTACTATACTAGGTATATGTAGTAGTACATACACAAAGCTATTGAGACCTAATATGCTCCATAACTGGAATTTGTGTCACACCAGTGTAATTGTAGAAGTGCAATGGAAACCAAAACCATAATAAATACTGCCATAACAAGTGGTTGTTGCTACAGCAGCCCTGCTGTAATTTTAAAGTAAAAATGCTCAGTTAGCAATAAATGATTGTGTAGTGTGCTTGCTACATAAGAATTGGGAGCGAAAACAAGATGAAAAGTAGCAATTTAAGCAGATAAGCTTTAGGTTTGTGGAAAGTTCAGTTGCTGGGGAGACACTGGTGAAGCTGAAGGTGATTTTGCTATAAGCCTTTTAGTCAGATACTTCTCTGGAAAGTTTTCAGTCAAATGGGTATATATTGCAGTGTTCACTTAGGTATAATCTTGTGTGAAGGCTCAGATTTTAAGGGGTACTAGCTCTGGTCCAAACCAATTTGATACAACACTGTCTGAGCAAGGAAGTCTGCCATGAATATGGCTTTCTTCACAGCCTATATCTGAGCAGCTGAATCGCCTGGTCTGTGTTGTATAAATGGTCTGTATGCTGAAACAACCCTTTTTGAACTTCAATACATACAGCCTATTTTTCAGTCGGCTTGTTCCTTTGTACGTCCTGAAGCAGTGTCAAAAACTCTTGGATTAATTATGATCTTGTCTGTCCTGCATTTAACATCTGCAAGACTTTCTATATTAACTAGTAACCTGCATGATGAGCTCATGCTTCTATGAGTAGGCCTTTAAAGAGTATAGGTCCTTCAGTACATGGCAGGTTCTGTAAAGAAAGGATTAGGATTTGACCTGTTAGGTTTTCTGAACCTCTTTTACATAGACAACAGTCATGTATCACTGGTGGGTTTCTGTATGCTTCATGACAGAAAGGCCATAAAAGGTCAAGGTATGGAGAATTTGCCCAACATTTTAGAATTCTGGAAACCACTGCTCATTGTGGGAGACAAAACCTTCTGAAATGATTCCTTATGAGAATGTGGAATTGAAAGCTTGTTTCCTTTTTCTTTATAAAGCTGTCATTTTGAGTGTGTTTATAATGGTTTGAAATAGTCTCTTAAGAAAACAAGGTGAAGATAAACTGAAAATCTCAACTTTCTGAAAACTAACACTATTATTAGACACAGCTTTAAAAATGATGTTTAAAAGTTCTTATACCCAAGACCACCTTCTTCTGTGGTGTTGCAGCAAGTGCTCAAAGTATCCCAGTGTTTTTACAAGCTATTGTCATCTGGAGGGAGATAAAAAATTTGAAGACAGCTGCTGTAGACTGTTGAACCCATTCTATTATAAGCTACTTAAGTCTAAAATTTCCTTACAATCCTTTGTACTCCAGAAATGTAGTCAGGTTTTGAGATAAATATACTATTCACTTGTTTACATAGCAGTGCACTTACCTTTTAATTTAAGGAATTTTTTTGTCTGATAGGAACATTGTTTTTAATAATAATTTTTCCTAATAATTTTTCTAGTCTAGTTGAGATGTCAGCTATTATGCTAAGACTATGTTAAACATCCGAAAGATATCAGGATAGGAAGAGTTTATAGCAATCATTTGAAAACTACCTGCCTTTTTCTTCCTGTATTTGTGACTAATCCATTGAGCCAGCAGTATGCCCCTAAAATGCTAACTCGGAGTCCGATTCTGTAGACATTTACCATGTGAATAACTTGGTTTGCATGAGTAGTCCCACTGATTACTCTTGTGAGAAAAGTTACTTATGTGGCCTATTAAGTTTCCAGGCTAAGCCCCATCACTTCTGATATTTAATAATAATTAATAGAATTTATTTCTGAAATGTCTATTTACTATCTTACTAGCTCTAAAGAGTTATCTGTGTAGACTTAAAAGAAACCCCAAACCCCACAAACAAAGCAAAACAAACAAAAAATCAAACCTCAAATACCATGAAACCCATTTCTGCTGAAATCTAATGTGGAGGTAAAATGTTACTCTCTCAGGCTCTAGAACAACCTCTGAGTTAGTGTTAGTCCTAAATATTGACACCCTCACCACCTTCCCTAAAAAACAGCCCCCTTCTTGAGGTACATGGTTCGTAAGCTGAAATCCTGAATTCAAGAAAAGTATGCTGTAAGGGTTGAACATCAAGTTGGTACTTGAAATAGCTTTTAAATTGAAAGCTATCTATGTTGTATTTTCATGTTTCTTACAATGTATTACTGAATGATGGAGAAAAGTATTTAAAGAATTAAATGTTTTGTTACAGTTCATGCATTTTTTTAAACTTATACAACACAATTCTAAAAACAGAGGGATTGTCTGTACTTGCTGTTTATTGGGGATCCATCTCCACAAATACATTAAAACAAGTTATCAGAACTTAAGATGAAGAGTATGTTTACTTAGGAGTGTACTTATGAGTGTTTTAGTACTGAAAATTATTGAAGTTTTGTTTGTGCTGCTGCTGAACAGCTTGAAACTTACAGATGTGCCAGCACAGAAGGAAATCTACGTTTCAATTACATAGTTTCAAGGAAAAGTTATTTTTCTACTTAGTAAACGAATTGAAGTGCTACTTGGATTTCTTTTCTGATTATAAATCTGTATGCAAAACTGCTATGCTTGCAGCTTCTGCAGTAAGGGCTTAATTATAACTTCAATACATAGGAGTCAATCTATTAAATGGGGTTCAGTATAAGAAAGTGGGTTTTAGCTGTATTTCACATACGGCATGGTCAGAGTTATCTGTTTGGGTTCTAACCTAGTCTGATAAATGTGGTAAACTATTAAGCTGTATTAGCATGTTTTGAAATGATTCCAATTTTTTAACTACCTCTATCCATAACATGTAACTTCCAAATAGGAAAATAGTAACTTAAAGGAGTAGCAGGATTTTCTATGAGTCTTTAAATGTGAGCTGAATCAATAAATTAATCCCAGAATAATTGGTTTTGGTCTGAAATTTTCTTTTGTGTTTTGAATTTCTGATATTTCAATTGCAGAAGAGCAATATTGAAAACCCCCAGACTTCACTTCTGCAGAATTACATGTTCAAGGTTCAGGAGCAGGGACTTTTGGAAATAATGCCAAATATTGCCTATTTTTATGATGCAGTTTTAGCTGAAGCAAAGCCTGGTTATTTTTTCCAATTTACAGATGCTTAAATATGAAGCTTAAAGGTTATTGTGGAATTTTAGGACCCCTGGTGAAAAATGTTATATTAGTAGTGGAGTCAATACTACTCTTCCAGGAATCATTTGTATCACTATCATAGCCAAAAGAACAGCCAATAAATGAACAGAATTTCGTCTAGTTGTGCTTGACTATATGTACTCTCAATGAAAACAGCTCTTTTAGCAGTAAGACCTTGTATTATATAGTATGAAGTTTGTACTGAACTCTTAAAAAGAAATCTTCCCACTTTAGCTAGAAGCTGGTGTCCAGTTTCTTTTCTCATTGAGTCCTGGTCTTCATTTTTGTGTGTAAGTTCGTTATTGAAGCCTGAGAATTACTATTTTTCGGTTGGGGTACATTCTGAACGGTTTCTGACTACTGCAGCCAGGAAGGACTCGTTTGGACTGCCAAAAACCTGAGCTGTTAATGCATGTGCTTGTTTTTTAAGGCTGCTTGATGTTTTAATTTTCTCCCCCTTAAAGTGTTGATACTTAATCACCTGTCTGGCTTCAGTCGGAATGTATGAGCATTTGAAGGGTTAATACCTTCATGTGTGTGTGATAGGTAGCGGAAGGATAATGAGGTAGAGAATACTTTTTTTTTTTTTTTGAACAGCCCTGAAGGGGGTGAACAGTTATTCGCTGTTAATCACGGATGTGAAAAATCCTTCTTTTAACTAATCCTATATAGTTTAAGGGTAATGCATAGCGCATTCCTCATCTTAGAACAAGGAGGAGACCACAAAGCCTGCGGTGCTAATCACTTGCCGGAGGAATGTGAGACTGTCTTATATGAATTGTACAGGGACACCTGTATTTATAGTTTAAAAAAAACCCAACAAACCAAAACAAACCCAAAACAAACTACAGTAATTACTCTGTATTAGCAGACTTCTGTCAAAGCAACTTCAAATATCTTCTCTGAAAATGTCTGTTAAATCAGAAATAAGAAAAGGCTGTCTTTGAAGACACAATTTAAAAAGATGCAGTGTTCTAATGGAATTTTAAAAATCAGATTATAGCTACACTTTGAAGAATACTACAAAATGTTTGATAAAACTCTAAGTCCAGGAGCAATGTTCTTTAAAAGTCTTGTAAATGTTCGCTATTTTATATTTTATTCATCTGAGTGTCTTTTCTCATGGGACTCCCTTTATAGGTCTAGAAGTCAAATTGCAGTGAGAAGTCCTGTTTGCTCTTTGCAGACCTTTTTACAAATTCCAGGGCAGGAAGGCTGTTTATTTTTCCCACATCTGTTTTGTGCTCATCCTTTGTGACACTGTTTGCTGGATGCTCCTCTTTCTTGCTTCCTCTGAAATGGGTAATTTGCACTGTTGCAAAACATTGAAACCAAGTCTGATTCTACAGAACTGTTGTAATGTTTTTGTTTCAAATAGTATTTGTGTTCAGAAGCTACTTTAAACTGATGCTGCAGAGCACTGATGTTAAAGCTTAAAACTAAAGCTACATTTTAGTTTTACTCTCGAAAAAATCATATTTATCTGTTGTAAAGCCAGTGCAATATTAGATATTAAACCCAAAAACAAACCCCAAAACCAAACCAGGTTTAATGTTAGATGGCCACAGGTGAAAACTGAATTGTCATTGCATTTTAATATAGCATATTTGAAAGAACTTTTAAGACCTTCCTTATTTTGACTGCAGAAGCCACAGTTCTATCTGGAATTTTACAGTTAAACTACAAAATGTATGAGGGATCTGTCTGCATGGCTGCCACTTCAGTGATTCATGCTCGTATATTACCTCACTTACTTATGAAGAGTGTTTGAAACTTTATGAGAAGAAATGCTTTATTTTCCTTCATTGTATGTAGTGTGTTGTGCTGGCTTGTCTTTAATAATACTCTGGACTGATAGTCAAATGCAATGTGGCAAAGTCTCCCTTAATTTTTCTTTGAGACATGCCAGCCTTTCTGATTTCAGTTTGGCAGGATGCCTGTATGGGTGCTACAGAAATATACTTGAATGAAGACTTACTGTGATAAGTCAGTGCCAGAAAGACAGTTACAAACCTATCTGGACTATCTCACCACTGATTAATGCATGGTTGATTGGAGCAGATGGCTGAGGGCTGTTTCCAGTTGGGTTTTGAACATCTCCAGTGATGGAGAAACAACAGCCTCTCTGGACAACCTATTCCAGTGTTTGACAACCCTCACAGTCAAAAGACTTTTCCTATATTTAAATGTAATTTTGTGTATTTTGATTTGTGACTGTTGGCTCCTGTCCTTTCACTGTTCACTTCTGAGAATGTCTGGCTCAGTCTTTCTTACTTGTGAACCAGGTTCATCACTTATACACATGATATGTTTATACACATTGTGATTCCTCTGGGCCTTTTCCTCAGGCTGAACAGTTCCAGCTTTCTCAACCTCTCCTTCTGTGGCAGGTGTTTCTATCTGCTTAATCACCTTCATGGCCATTCTCTGGACTTGCTCCAGTATGTCCATGTCTCTCTTGTAGTGGGGAGTCCAGCACTGGGCACAGTTCTCCAGATGTCTCACCAGTGCTGAGTAGAGGGGAAGGGTCACCTGCCTTGACCTGCTGGTAGTGCTTTTCCTAATACAGCCTAGGATGCTGTTGGCCTTTGCTTCAAGGGCATACTGCTGGCTCCAGTTTAATTTCTTGTTCACCAGAACCCCGGACCTTTGATTTTCAACTTGTTCTTCAGTGTATGCTGGCGTACTAGGTTGTTCTTCCTCAGGTGCAGGACTTCGCATTTTTTTTCTGAGTTTCATGAGGCTCCTTTTTGATCAATTCTCCAGATTGTCCAGGTTCCCCTGAAAGGCAGTGTGCACACCTGGTGCATCACTCATTCCTTCTAGGTTTGTATCTTTTGCAAACATGCTGAGGGTGTACTCTCTCCGATCTTCTGGATTGTGGATGAAGGTGTTAAATAGTATTGGCCCTAGTACTGACCCCTGGTTATACCACTAGTGGCTGTTTTCCAGCTGGGCTTTGTGTCACTTTGAACACAGCCCTTTGAACTTGGCACTTCAGACAATTTTTCAGTCTACTTCACCATCTGCTTTTGAAGCCTTTAATCAGTTTGCCTATGAGGACAACTGTTATGAGAGACAGTGTCAAAAGCTTTACTGATGTCAAGATAAATAACATCCACTGCCTTCCTCTCGTCTGCTGAGTTCCTTAATGTAGGAGGCTAGCAGGCTGGTCAGTCATGATCTTCCCAGTTGTAAATCCATGCTGACTACTCCCAGTCATCATGTTGTCCTTTCTGTGTCTAGAAATACTTACGTTTTGCTCTGTCACCTTCCCAGGCATTGAGTTGAGGCTACCCAGTCTCTAGTTTCCTGGGTTTTGCTTTTTTCTCCACACTTTCTTTAGTGCCATAGGCAAAATTAATAAGAGTAATAATCAGCTATTGATAGATATATTTTTTCTGTTGGAACACTAAGGAATACAGAAACTTCCAGAAAACAACCATAGTTTGTTTGTGGGGTTTTTTTTTGGTTTTTTTTTTTTTTGTTTTTACAAAAAAAAAAAAGCTACGTGTAACAAAACAAAGAGCTTTGTTCTAGATAGAAAAAGAAGCAAAGTGAGTGTGGAGTCCTGATTTTCTGTGCAAAATAGTACTCTGCATAACATATGGAGAATTGATTGAGGTAGGGGAGGAATGTGGGAATTCTGGACTTGCCGTCAATGCCATGTGAGAAGAAAATGAAGGACAAAATATGTTAGGGTTCAAGCTGTGTACATTAGTACGCTGTAGTACTACAGTTTGCAAAGTAATTCTCACCACTTCCTACAGAAGTAAGAAACTGAGTTTGCAGTATTGTAGTAGTATCTATGTTCTGCTTCCTGCAGAACATTTATTTATTTTTATATATATATATGTTTATTTGTTTATTTTTGCTAAACCATCTGATTTGGTGTTTAATCTTAAATTGAAGCTAACTTAGATATCTTTGCTAGTCACTATTTAGCCTGGAAAATGGAGCCTCAATTAAGTGGTTCTTGACCTGGGGAAAATTTTGACTTGGGCATCCAAATGCTGCAAGATCAGCCCTGAACTTCTCAGGTTCCAGTTTTTATTCATGTGGTCAGTAAACTTGATATTGCTAGGTTTAATGAGATTGAGTAGTTCGATGAGGGACAAGAAGGTCTTTGCAGAGAATTCTTAATGGAAAAACTGGCATGATCTTTTGCTTAGCTCTTAATTCTTGGGCCTTCTCACTTGATGATGTGTTCATGCAAGTCACGTTCACAGACAGCATTTGCCAAATGTGTGAGGTTCAGTAGATTGTGGCTTTGGATGTGGATGCACAGATGTTCTCTGCCTCTGGCAGAAACAACAATACACTTTTATATAGAAGAGTGATAAGGCTTGCCTTCCTTGCAGTCATAAGTGTAAGTCAAACTCTATGTGAATTTCTCTGGTGAGGAAATTGGCATCTCTTATTCTGGTATCTATTATTCTGACCCTATATATCTAGGGTCAGGTTTTTAGGTCTTCATGGTTAAATCAGTTCATAGAGATGATTTAAATGCTGTGCACTACCTTTATGTTTTAAGATACTTGAATAATTTTGTAGGTTGATTCTGTGTATCCTGAGCTCATAAAGCCTGAAGAGGTATTGGGCCTTCTCAGCTGATGCATATCCCTGTAATCTGTTGTAACTACTTGAGGAGCCTGGTAGGCTCTGTCCTTTTGAGTAGAAGTACTGTTGCATGAACACTCAGTGGTTTGTTTCCTGGCATGTCCTTTAATTTAAAATTGAAATACAATTAAAATTTGTGTGCCTTTGACATTTATGCATAGTTTGCAAATGAGCTTCAGTGAAAAGATGTTATATGGTATTTTTAAATGGATATGATAATGATGTCTTCTGCTGACAAACAGTGGGTGTGGATGTGCTTCTTCTGAAGAGTATGATTTCTAAGCTATACAGTGCTGTGTTAGTATGTACAGATAGGGTATTTACTACTTTCAGCTAACTTCAAAGGAGGAATGAAAAATAATGACTTATGCTATCATTAACTTTGTGTGAGTTGGAAGCCTTCTATCCTCCTTCCTGAAGCAATGGTGGTGGAATAAAGTGCATCTGTGCCTTATATTTAGGGTTTTGGAAGGCTTCTGGTCTTTATCACCTGATGGGATAGGCTTTTTCTAATTAAAGATTTATAATTTCCTTAGAACAGCTCTTAACTTGAGAAGTGATTGAAGTTATCTTTGAGGGCTTCTGTTATTTTAGGGGGCTAGAATTAAATCTACTTGAACTAAAACCTGCTGGGAGATGACTTGTGGGGGATGAAACAGCAGCCTTCCAGTACCTAGAGGTGGTTATCAAAATGCTCAAGTTAGGCTCGAAGCTGTGGCGAGAGGAGCATAAATTGAAATGAGAGATTATGACTCTTTTATAGAGGGCAAAACTTCCTCACTGTGAGGACAGTCAAGTACTGGAACTATTTAGCGAGGCTGTGCAGTCTCATACAGCTGCTCTGACTGTATGTTGTAGATTACGGTGGGATGAGAAGCAAGTTACAGTGAAGGTTGTAACCAGGTCCGGGAAACAAAGGCAGACCTGTTTGTGAATTACAGCAGTAGATGATTGCATTGCAGACAGTGTAATTAAGATTTCCTTTTTACTCCTTTCCCTTCCCCCCAATGCTTGAGTGATACTGGATCACACTTACTGTGGCATGACAGCTTCGGAGATGTTTGGTGTCAGAATGGATTGGTGGCATGGCCAGACTTCAATGGGTTAAGATATGTGTTACTGGGAGAGCAATATGATCTTGCTGCAGTCTACCTCTAACTCTGTCATCCTCTACATATTCTCTGACTGCATGTACAAGATAAGTAAAACCCAGATATTTGCCCATTTCTGCAAATCTAATCTCTTCTCCAGAACCAGTAACTCAAATTAAGCCAATTTTTTTGCTTACCTTACGGTTGTCTGCTTCACAGTGTAACCTGTTGCTTGCCTGTACCTACTTTTGATCTGCCTGTTGGTACTGAGCTTCCTTTTAACAGTAATTTCACCTATCATCTGTCAAAGATTTTCCTTCTTCGTTCTTAAATGATCCTTCTGTGTACTACTTCTATCACTTCACTTTGAAGATGCTTTTCTAGTTTTTACTGTGTTTAGAAGACTGAGCTCTGGGAGCTTTAAGCTGAAGTGCTTTGAATGCTTTGTGTACTTTAGTTAGTGTGTGGAATTTGCTTAAATTCATCATGAAGAGCTCAAAATTTTACCTGTGCCAGTATGTCAATTTGCCCAATGTTTTTCCTAAAGATTCATTCAGAAACAGAGGAAAGCTATGTATACTTGCAACTGTGCCTCAGCTTTCTTAAACGAAAAGAATGATATGATGTTGGATTTTTGTCCACTTGTTTCTTGCTGCTACCAAGGGACTTTGCAGCTCAAGGTATTTTAGTGTTAAAATTGATTCTCCAGTCCTTTTGGTGTTTGGTTTTTTTTTTTTTTTTGTTTGTTTGTTTGTTTGTTTTTTTTTGCTTACACCACCAGAGCTTCATCTTAATCTCCTCTGAGCAATCTGCTGATTTTTCTAGCTCAGTTGGGAAACTGAACAGTAACAGTATGGAATAGCTCATCACTGTTCCTCAGTGCTTCACCTTGAACTTCATGTCAGGTCTGGGAGAGCAGTTCAGTTGATGAAACCAAAATTTCTCTTATGTTGTCCTGGGGGAAATGTTGCCTGCGAGGTAGCTGCGGTGAGGTCTCTGGCAGCACACATTGAAAGAAAATGTGATCAAGTGTTTCTGGTTGTTTTTACACTGCAGTAGCTGCAGTTCTTTGCAGTCCGTACCTACGGATCAATCTGTGCTTACCTCAAGTTTCGGGTCTGGGGAGAAAGGGTTTCATGCTTTTTTTTACTCTTATTCTGTTATGTCTGTGTGTTCTGGATAGGTATTGCTATTTCAGACAAAATTAAGCATGAGGTCACCTGAAAAAGTGGAATTATTGGAGGATCATGCATATTGGTGAAATGTTGTAAAATAGGAATGTGTTTTCTGAACTCCTAATGTGATTTTGTCTCAAAGATCACAGAATCATAGAGTAGATAGGGTTGGATTGAGAACTCTTCTTAGTGACTTTTGAACTAAAAGTTGTTGTGTACTGGGATACTCATCTGTGTATTCTAGATTCACCCTGCATCCTTTTTCATTCACTTACATGTGAATTCATAGCATTTTTTTAAACAGAACTATCTATTATAATCTTGAAAAATTAATTTCAGTGAAGTTCAGTTCATAAAATCTTGTAGAAAACTTAAGGACAGCAAATTAATCCCTTTGAAAACATATGTTATAACTTGTTGGATGTAAACTGTATCTGAATCCTCTTTCTGAAGTATGATAAAGGACATATTTCCCATTATTTCTTCATGAAAACAAGTAGTGTTTGATATTCTTGGGTACAGGCAATAAGTAATGGTCAGATTTTTGTTAGAAAAGCTTAGTTCTAAAAAAAAATTGAAGTGGGATGAAATCATTTGAAGCAGAAGCTACAAATACAGCATTCATTAAAGATCAGTAATTTAACTTGTGTATTTCCTCAATTCACTTTGTGCTCAAAGAACAAAAGCTTTTATTTTGTGAAAGGCAAAGTGAAAATGTACATTGAAATACTATTTCTAAGTTCCAAGCTCACTTGGTAGAAACTGTTGAGTCAAGAGAGTAGTGCTGTTTATTGTTATTTTAATCCATGAACTTGATTTATTGTCTGTAACTTAGACTTTTAAAGTCTGTACAGCAGCACACACATTGGTATGCTAACAGTATGCTCAGTGGTGTGGGCCACTTGAACTGCAGGTAATAACAGCAACTCCTGATCTGAGTTATTAACTGCTTGTGTAAGAAGTTATGTACTAGCACAAGTATTTCGCTTGAGAATTATCCTTCTAAAGTGATGTTAATTGTGTCCTTGTAAGACTGTTGTTGCATTGAAAGAAGTGTGGCCAGCGGGTCGAAGCACATGGTTCCCTGCTTCTGCTCTGCTCTTGTGAGACCTTGCCTGGACTACTGCATTCAACCCTGCAGTCCTTAGTACAGGAAAGACATGGATCTGTCAGAGTGGGTCCATAGGAAGTCACAAAGATGGTCAGAGGACTGGAGCACCTATTGCATGAAGACAGGCTGAGAGAGTTGGGTTTGTTCAGCCTGGAGGAGGCTCAGGGGAGACCTTGTAACAGTCTTCAGTACCTAAAGGAGGCCTACAAGAAATCTGGAGAGGGATGTTTTACAAGGGCACATAGGGATAGGACAAGGGGAAATGATTTTAAACTGAAAGAGGTTAAATTTAAATATTAGGAAGAAGTTACTTTGAGGATGGTGAGGCACTGGAGGAGGTTACCCTGAGAAGCTGTGGTTGCCCCATCCCTTGCTGTGTTCAAGGCCAGGTTGAATGGGGCTTAGAGGAACCTGGAGTAGGGGAAGGTGTACCTGCCCAACGCTGTGGAGTTTGAACTAGGTAATCTTTTAAGGTCCCTTCTAGTCCAAACCATTCTGTGATTTAGTGAAAGGCAGCCTACCTGAAGAATCGGTTAATACTCTGTCAATGCCTTTTTTCTGTATTCTATGGAACTTCTACAAAAACACAGATTACTGAGTGATTTCATTGCCCCTTCTATTACAGCTTGCTATTGTTTCCTAGCATCTGAACTTAATAGAGTCCTTAAATACCAACAGAAATTTTTGTCCTGAATAGCTTCTGATTAGAGACTAACTTCCCAAAGTCTTTACCCTGCATGTTTTTCCGTGTTCTTTTTGATCATAATCATGGACTTTAAGGTTTAAGTCTGAACTATCTATTAGCAAAGAGAAGGGTTGAATAAATTTTATTTCTTTTTTTATTTAACTATTTGCTCAGGTTTGGTGTCTAAGAATTCTATTTTCACATTATTCTTTTCTCATCACAAATGTAACTTTGAAACCACTTTCTTCCTACTACAGTCTTGTGGTCTTAGTATGTACTTTTATACATAAATTTACTAAAGGTTAGAAAATGTCTAGTTTTAAATGATCTTGGTCTGAAAATGCAGTTGATCCATAAACACTAAAATGTATTACTTTCTTATTTATGTAGGTAAGGTTTTCTTTTTAAGCAATATTCAAATCTAAAGTCTTTCACTAGTCATTAACTTCATAGCTCTGTCTTTTATATTGAAAACTTCCTTTCTAGTGATTTGGAATTATGACTTGCAAGATCACAATACAGATTTTTTTTTATTTTTTTTTTTCCCTGTTTGATTAAGCCTATTTTGCTGTTTCTTAAGCTGCATCTTCAGCCATTTAATCCCAGTACAGTAATCCTTCCTTTTCAGGATTCCTTTCACTCTAAATTATCTTTATCTTGTAAATGTCTGATTTAAATTTCTTCCATGTAAAGAAATTAGGATTTATGGTGCTTGACTAACAAAAATGAACCTGAAAATGGAGAATTACAGATATCTAGATCTCAAAAAGCTAACCGCTTGCTTATGTTTTGAAATGTGGGAGCAAACCTTGGGTATGTAAATAATATTTTTCAGATTATATTGCCCTCACCAGTAGCTGCATTAAACTCTAAGGGAGCAATAACCAAGTGAACTATACCATGGAGCTATGTAAAACTGGATTTTGAGTGTGTGTATATGGGAATTTATGGGAAAACTTAAATTGGAAAGACTTTTAGGTGGAATAGGGCTTATGAAATGAGCCCTGAGAGGCTAAAGGGGCTTTAATAGTTTAAATTCAGCCTGAAGACTAACAAACAAGAAATTGTGAAGGTTTATGAAATTCTAAAACTTAGTTTTGCAAAACTGCAGTTAATTATCTCTTTATTTCACCTTGTGGAATGTTTTGGCAACAGTCTATTGACATATGTAATGTACCCACTGTAAGGATAAAATAAGTATCAGATAATACCATGCAGTCTGGCATCCAGGAGTGCCATGAATTGTTGTATTGAGAAGCACTATGCATTGCAAACTGGGATTTGTGATGAGGTCGATGGGACAAAACTTTTTCAGTATGTAGGTTTACTTAAATGGCAGGTGGCATATGTGGTGCATTGCTTAAAACTCAGCAAAAACCTGTTTTGAGCTTAAATCCTTGACTGGTATGACTGTATGTTCCAGGGCTGTCACTTACACACAGAGTGAATAATCTGCATTGTATGTTTAAGGAATGATGAACATGGGATATATTTGTCTTGGCTAGTGGTAATTGTGTTGCTTATGACTCTAACACAGTAGGCTTTGAACTCAAACCAGACTGTTTTGACCCTGGTCAGCATGCTCAGTGAGAAAATTTGCAGACAAATGGGGTACCTTCCAGATCCTAGTTGCAGTTTTTATTTTGTGCTGTCTTATGCACTACTGACTGTGTTTGATTTTTGTAATTTAACTTCCTTTTCATGTATCTTTACAGCTATAGAAAAAACCTTCATAAAAAAAAAAAAACCGAAAACAACTCTGTAATGCCAAATACAAGCTTGGATGTCTTGATGTTTCTGACTTTTATTTGATCAGGGTTTCTGTAACAGCCTCCTTTGCTTTTTTTGTTTGAAGGCATTATATGGATCTTTAGATACATTACCTCATTACTTAACTTAGTGTGTGCATTTGATACACATTGCCTCAACCTTTTCATGGTCACAAAATGTCTATCTGCTTCATTATAGTAAGAAGAACTCTGAGTTGGTGGGGAATTGAAGTTACACTTCTGACTTGTATTTTTAGTTTTCTGGCGGTTGCATGATACGTTCCTGACTTAGTGATTGATTCACACTACAGATATTCAAAAATCTTTCATAAAACAGGTAATATGGTCTGTTGGGGAAAGCAGAAAATGTAATTAGTCCATGGTAAATTTATTGCTGGACCATGTCTCCGCTAATGGACCAGCATTGCATAGCCTTTCTGGTCTTTAAAATCAGCTTGTTACAGCACTGGATGCCTGCTCAAAGTGGTTGTATTGCATTGCTGTAGTTCTTGTAATTTAAACCAACTTTTTCTTTTTCTTTCTAAAGGCGCCTAAACAGAAATAACCTCCAGTTGCTTTCTGAACTGCTCTTTCTGGGGACGCCGAAGTTATACAGGCTGTAAGTAGGCTTGACCCAATAACTAATATTCTGGAAAATTTGGAATTGGTCTGTTATTCTGTCTTGCATTAGTTTGGTTTTCTTTTTTGTTTTTGGTTTTGTTTTTTTTTATTTTTGACTTTTGTCTCAAACAGGGCTAAAATGCAACTAGGAACATTTTTGTGGTGTTTAAGCTGAGTATTCTCTGTCAGAGCTTTGCAAGATGTTTTTTACTCTAGGTTAGATACCAATAGTTGTTTGAGAGGAAAATATTGTTTCATCCCACTCCTATAATGAAGTTTTGCTGAAAGAATGCTTTGGTTTTCCTTCTGGTTTGGTTTTTTCTTGTTGCTTCTGTTTTAAAATAAAAAAAAAATCTCTGGAGAGTCTGTCCCAGAGGTATAGCAATTAGTAAGTACTTTGGGTTTATGAAGTTCTTTTTTTGTGGCTGTATGCACTTGACCAGAAAAATCATTGCATTGTCAAATGGTAGGTCTGTGGCAAAGTCTCTCCCGTGTTCCCTCACAAAGAAAACAAAGGTAGTAACTTAAGTTCCAGGAAGAAAAAAATCTATGAAATGTTTTAACCGAAATAAAAATTATATCAAATATGGTAATGAGCTTTTGCTTTGATTGTGTTCTTGGTTTGATAATATTGCGCTCTTGGCAATATTTTGAAATTAATGTTTTTGACCCATTGTCCCTTCTAAGATTCCACTTATTTCTGTTCCAGTAAAGTGGATTGATTTCTGTATTTATATGATTAGTTACTGTAATAAAATAAATTTTAAGGTACCATTAAGTTACCTTAAAAGTGGTATGGGAGGATTACAATGTGACATGCTTAAGTAGGCTTTGAAAAGCTTGTAGGGATTCATCGCTGTTTTAAGTAGATACATATTTGATACATTTCTTTAGACTTCGGATGAGACTTTTGCTGTTGAAATGGCTGACTAGGTTGAGTTTCACTTCTTGTGTGCTTGGGGTAAAAAGTGAATGTGGGTTTCCTCTGATTTGTTTCTACTTTAGTAAATGGAAATATTCTTGACAGCAAATGGTACAATGAAGCTTGTAATTTTTAAGGAGATTATTTCTGTTTTAATGTTGTGAAATAATAGTTATTTTTTCCCTCTCATAGTAGTATTAAGTTGTAAACTGAAGACTATTAGTGCAAACATTTAATTGTATGTATTTTTTGTTTCTTTGCTTTGGATGTATGCTTTGTTTCCAGAACTTCCCTGTAGATGCAGTGAGTTGTTAAATTACTAGGCCAGAAAACTCCTGAAGCCTTTTGTTCTGACAAACAAAAATATTTTACTGCGCTATAATATTGTAATATATGTGGTTTTATATATTAACAATTGAGTCTTTCTTATTTCTGTCAGCCATGATAAAGATATCACTTCTATCAGGTAGGAAAATGAAAGGGATTTATGATCATTTTATTATTCCATCTATAGTGTAATGGTTGTTATCTAAATTCATATAAAATAGAAATGAGATGTAATTTGCAGGCAAAAAATGGATGCACACTTCAGGCAAAATCATACTCGAATATATTTAATTCAGAATTGTATATTTGATAGATGCTAGTCTGAAATGCGTCATGTCCTTTGGCATTACGCACATTGAGCACACAACTGCTCATAGTGTATTTGGTGGAAAGCAAGAGATCACTGGCTTCACAGTATTAAATTTCCTCTGCCTAAGGGTTATTGTTGATCAGACCATGAAAGTGAATGTCTGGTTATAATGCGTTCATGTTTAAAAGAAAAAGAGTGATACTGATAAATCTACAGTTGCTTAATGCTGAGTTTGTAATTAAAAAAATGTCAGGCCAACAAAGGGATTGATGCTGGTTAAATGTTCTCCGTCAGTTTTCAGATGTGGAGCTTGATCACTATGAAGTATATAAAATTATTTGGTTTTTTACATGTATCATTGCATATGCTTACATGTATTTACATCCAAATAAATATATTTCTAAGGAGAATTAAAGTTCTCTAAACATGATCAATAAAATGTATAGTATGCTTTGGGTTTAGTATTTATTTTTGGCATTTAACAGCTAATCAAACAGTGTGTGTACTGCGAGTTTTCAACATACTATTGAGCTTCTGTGAGTAATAATTACCATTTGACCCTTGGCTGTAAATGAGATGCCAGGTGAAGAAGCACATATGCTTGTTGTGTAGCCTAAATGTAATATAAAAGAAAGAGGGTACACTGTATATGAATTATGATTAGACACAGTTGGTTGCCGCCAGCGGCCGGCTATGCTT
The DNA here is from genome assembly GCF_000696875.1 of Nestor notabilis. Taxonomy (NCBI): domain Eukaryota; kingdom Metazoa; phylum Chordata; class Aves; order Psittaciformes; family Psittacidae; genus Nestor; species Nestor notabilis. The sequence continues at coordinate 69,580 of NW_009916724.1, read as the reverse complement.
TCCCTTTGCTGTCTGCTCCAATTTCTCTTTGGACGGGTTGAGAGAGCACTGCATGTTCAGGTCAAGATGTTTGCCTAGAAATAGTAGTACAGTTGCAGCTGTGTTTGCTGGAGCAGGAGACTAGTTTAAATAGCATTACCATTTATCCAGTCCATTAACAGAACTCTGTAAAATAATACCAACTCTGCATAAACTACAGGACAGTGTAATAAAATTACAAGCACTTGTTGACAGATGGGAAGTGTAAGTAAAGGAAAGCGATAGGTTGAGAGTTTAAAAGAGACAGTGCATTTATTTTCTGTGCCTAAAGACACTTGAGTTTCAAAGGTAATTAAATAAATTATTTTTCAAGTTACTTTCTTTCCCACTTAGCAGCCTTCCAAGAGATCTCCTGGAACAAGTTAAAATGGATAATTTTAACTGATTTTCCCATTAAGAGTTATCTGCAAAGGTGTTTTGACATAAATATTTCAGTAGGAAGCAGTTAATGCTAGAAATAATGTTAATAGGACCGCAGGTTACTTTGCAAGGTATCTTTCAAAGCACAGTGTACATATACATCTATTTTGATACAATACTGTTAAAATAAAGGTGCTGTTGTAAATTCCCAGGGCTAATACAAGTCCTTGTTCAACAAGCCCTTTTCCTGCAAGAAGGAGATGTATTGTTTTCAGTGACCTGTATGCCCATGCACACTAACTTGCCTAACATCAGCGATGGCACCTTATTATGGAGATCTCCTGCAGCCCTGTGAGTGCTTGTTTGAGGCAGACAGATTTTGACTGCTCATGTCTGCTGGTTAGATCACAGTTCATTAATTGCCATTTGCTGTAGGATACCAAGTGCTGGACTCAAAACTGAAAATTCAGTTTTATAAGATAACTTTATTAACCAGTAGCATGCAAAGATTATCGAATTCCATGCACAAAGCTCGTCCCTTTTTGATTTACATTTCTTGTGCTTGGTACAAGGCTAAGTTTCCTTACTGAGCAGTATTTGCTGTAGAAGTTAGGCAGTGTTGGCTTTGAAAAAATAATCTTTCTAGTGGATTTGGTCCTATATTAGATGTTTTCCTTCTAATGCATGTACTTGAGAAGATACATGCTGTGAATAAGATGTTTATCCTTTAAAGGAAAAAAAATTAATGTTGTCAGATTACTAAACACTCAGTTTTGAGATGTCTATTAGTTACTTCAATAAAATTCCTAACAGCTAATAAGTAAAAGAAAAAAATACTGAACGTCAAAAAAAAAAAACCCAACCCAACCAACGATCTTAGGTCAGAACAGCAGAAACAGCAACAACAACAAGACACACTGCATGGGGGGCCCTTGCAAAAATTCCTCCTGAATTAATTTCTGCCAGCTATGATTAAAGTGTGTGGTACTAGATGTGTCAGACACCATAGTTCTCTGCTTCATTTTACTCTTGGCCTCTTTGGCCCCTGCCACAATAAATCCCACAATGGTTAGGCAGGAATTGCAGGTTGCAGTTGCCAGGGTTACCGTTGTCTGGTTGGACCAACACCATCACTCATCCCGGCCGCCAGCCCCAGTGCGGGGAATGCTGTGGGTGGCTGACATGAAGAGAAGAAAAGTTCTCCAGGCAGCTGTTGGGTCTGTTTTTGAGCTGCTGCAGGAGAACCTGTGGTTTGCATCAATTGCTGAGCGTTGTTTTGTTTTTTACCTTCACCTAGAGGAAAAAAAGAAAAAAAAAATCGAATAGGAATGTAAACGAAAAGAAAAAAAAAAAGGATAAAAAGCTGGTGTATGTAATGAGCTAAACCAGCCAATTTTAAAATATTGAAGTTTTGGTTTCCTTGCTGTTAAGCCTTAAATGCAGCTATTTTAATTTATGGTTTGTCATACCACTTTTAACAGTAATCATGTCAGGTGAGACTATAGTCATAGTTATGTAGAAAAGATATTTATTTTCACTCTGAGTCTGTTTTAACAAGTGAATAGAAAAATAGCTCATTAGAAAAATGTTTATCCTGAAGCCTCTGAAATTTTGCTACAACTGCAGACAGGTGGCTTTCGATGTTAAAACCAGTGAGCATTTCAAAAGGCAATATTGATGAATCTCTCTCCTTTTGCATGTGTATTGTTAAAGGAACTGCCGCTTGATAAGCGTAATGGGTATATTTCCACTGCTGGATGTGCTACAGTAACACTATGGTATGTTCCACTTTACTGCAGAAGTGTGCTGGATGTGCAGCAATTAAAGATTTATTGAAACATGAATTATGAAGCCACCTTGTTGCTATATCCTTCCCAGGAAAGTGTTGAGGTTTTTTAGTCATTTTTTTAAGTGTTTTGTTTGTTCTGGGTCATTCTGGCAGCCTGCTTATAAGGCAGCTTTATTTTTTTATGTTTTGAATCTTATCCTTTTAGAGGTAAATAGAAACAACATACAGTGTGCCTATCCTGCTAGTGTTTTAACTTCTTGTGTGTTTTCTACCACAGTTGTTTTGTTCAAATACAAGGAAATTTAAATTGTTTTATCTAAACAATTAATAGGTTCTTGAACAATAAAATTAGTAAGAACAATAAAGTTAGCTTTTATTACTAGCATTGTTTTATATAACAGAATAGTGACTACAAATCTTAGAAGATAACTGTCTTTCAAAATTATTATTTAATGAGGAGATATTGCATATATTATATGTATAAAATGAGTATAGAGTTTTGGCTTTGTGGTATTGTAAGATAGCATTTAAAAAGAAATCTCTAATTTAGTATAAAAGTAATTACTACTGTTTCTTGCATCATGGAAGTACCATTATTGTAGCTTTGCCGCATTGGTGCGGTGGTACAAACACAAGCTCTTATTGCCCCAATCTGGAATGTTTCCAGGGTGAATTTGGTACTGCATGCTGCAAGTCCACTGGCAGTTACAGTTCTGAGTTTTATTTTTGCTGTAATTACAATCCACAGATAGATGGGACTACTTAAAATTAAATAACAGGTATTAAAAATAGGCTTGTTAAGGCTCATTACCTTTAAGAAAATACTAAAAGAACTCAAAATATGTTGCGTCTGTTAGGTCTGTAATACCTCTTTTAAGGAATTAATTTTTGGTATGGAAAATACAGGAAACAAACTTTTGTAAGGCACTAAAAAGAATGACTATTGCTTCTGTCACCTGCTCATCTTTGATCCAGAGAGAAAAGTGAATTATATGCAGTTTGGCTTGCATGTGCTTATTTTTCTCTTGTCCTATCACCACTTGCTTCTACCTTCAGTTTTAATTCTCTGCTATAATGTTTCAAAACTGAAAACTCATTCATCCTTTACAGTGTAGTGAGCAAAACAAATACCACTGTAGCTTTACTTCAGACATAAGCCCTATTTAGGGTTAGACATGGCAAGATGACTTTTTAGAGTCTTTGGAAGCGTTGTAAAAATTTGTACAG
>NW_009916724.1:40097-66134 GCF_000696875.1 Nestor notabilis | reverse complement strand
CAGGTGATTTATTTTTTAGCACAGGAACAAGAATTATATATATGTATGTGGTGTAAAACTTGCAGTAGTTATATCCTAGCAACCACAAACATTCAGCCTTGGATTAGCTGAGTGGAAGCGTTGGTGGAACCAGAATGAACTTTTGAAATGTTGTAGGAAAAAAACCCCTATAGTCACTCTGTGCAATTATTGGACTTCAAATGTCACTACACTACTCTTAGTTCCCTTTGTTTTAGAATCTCCTAATCTATAGGCTTTTCCTGAACTATGAATTCTTATGTATTTTCACAGCACCTCCCGTGCTGTGCAGGAAAAAGAAAATGCTCTGTACCAAATATACAGAAATCAGGTTAAATGTAATAGCATGGGATTTTTAACTTTGGGAACAAACTTCTTTCCTGTGAGAAGGCTCTCATGATGGATGTTTGTATTTTTAATTTTGAGAAAATTGGGAGTTGTATTTAAATATCAGTTAAATTTGCCTTTATATCTTTAATTATAAATTTCATTTATTTTTTTAAAAAGCAATATTTCCTTTACTATGGGATAAAATGGCAAATTGGATGGACTTGTGGGCTGTAAGCTAATTCTGCTACTGGGAAAATCACTAAATCTTTATGTAATGTGCATTACCAAGTGATATAGTAAACTGATTTCAGTGAAAGGCATCTGTAGGGATACTTACAACTATTGATTTTTCATTAGAACAAACATCCAAAACTGTTTCTAGTCACTGTTAACCTTAATTTAAAAATCATGTTAAACACCACAGACAAAAGTAAGGCTTAAGGCAATTCTTCTGGACCTGCATAGATATCTGTGGTATAATTTTTTATGCTTTAGCTGTTATTGAAATGTCATTTCAATATTCATAAAAACATGAATTTTATTAAGAATTACGATAGCTCTTTTAAAATAATGTGGTGGCATTCAGAGTAACAGATCTACTTTAGCTACTAATGGCTTTGTTACTTTGATCTGTTTGGCCTCAAGCATTAATAATTATCTTCCATATTTTTGATTGCATAGGGAATGGTCAAAGCAGAGAACTAAAATAATTCATTTTAATACCAAAATTTAATTAGTGGTTTTGAGTCACCTGTAACCATATTCATGTCCAGTTTGTATCACTCTGAGTTGTTTCTGGAGGGTTAACCTTGAAAGCTTTGGTGAATTGTGATATGGGAAACCTTTTAGGCAGGAGTTAAGTAGGAAACTGAATCTCAGTGAAGGAAGTAATGAAAAGTAAAAAGGCATGTCAGAGGAAATGCCATTATTATGTGGTGCAGAAACATGGTGTGAAACATTATAAAGAGGACATCTGTAAGTCTCGGCTTGCACAGAGTGGACATTTAAGTGCAGCCATGTCATCATGATTTAAAAAAAAAAAAAGGAACAGAAAAGAGGAATAAATCAGGCCAAGAGAAAATGTGAAAGTATAGAGGCTTGTCCCTATGATGGTAGATTTCTTCTGCGAGTGCAAGATTAAAGCCTAAAGTAACTGAATAGCTGAGAGAAGTCCAAAGAAAGGTTGATTGCTTCCCCTCCAACAGTTCCAATTGATTGAAAAAAGCCTAATTTAAAGTTCTGTTTGTTCTGTGTCTTAAACCATCAGAATTTTCTTTTAGAACTGGGGGAATGCTCTGGAAGAGAAAGAATCTGAGGATAAAAAGTCATTGCAGGCCAACAATTGTTCTTAATCCTCACAAAATGCTGGAGAAATTAAATTTATTCTTTATTGCTTAAAGTGTTACCTAGGTCACTGGGCGATGGGAAAATTGAACTGGAAGTCGAGTAGGCACAATCTTTGTTTTGTGTCTAGATGCTTAACCTTAGACACGACAAGGCATCTTAGTGTGTTGTGGGAACTTGGTTCAGAGTCTTAACACCAGGACGTTTATTACCCTGGATTTATTATAGGCTATACTGTCAGTAGATGAAAATGTTGTGTTTACATTTCAGTGTTAAATGATCATTTAATTAACACCTAAGGAGAAAAAAAAACCCCAAACCCTTGTGAAATTCTTAGCAGCATTTATTGTTGGTTTCCTTGGAGGTTTTAATATCCAAGTTACGCTGCAGTTCCTTCTATAAGTACAGCTAGAAAAGACATTTATGAATGTAGTCAAGAAGGACAGAGAGTTTAACCCCTGTTGACCCTTCATCCTGAATGTTGATTTATATAGCATTTTAAATGCATTGAATTTCTTTTAAAGCTTCTCTAAAGTTACACAGCATTCAAACAACACAAGTATTCTTAAAAATATTTCCCAAAGTGTACGTTCTTACAAAGAGCATATTTTTTTCCTAGAAAGTTACTAATATATGTAGAACATACCAACAAAAATTTTACTGTAGTAAAAAAATTGTCGTGTTGCCATATTTGTCTACATATTTTTGGTAAGAATATAAAAGCTTTTATAAGAAAAAGGGCTTGAAACAGTCAACATATCATGCACTGGTTGTAGTAGCTACTGTCTGGATTCTTCAAAAGGAATAGGAAATTGGCAAGGGAAACAACATTACTACAAAAATGCATATCCACTTTAGCCTGCACAGATCTACTTTCATATGTTCCATTCTATCAAAGAAGGTCAAAGCTATATAAAAGCTTTAATTTGCTCTTGGTCTTTCATAATGCTTTTTGTTGTAATGTTGATCTGCAAATGCTTTTTGCCATAATGTTGCTTTACAAAGCATTTTTGAATAGTTTTCTTGCATCCTAGAGCTAAAGCAAGATGAAATGCTCTTTGTTAAACAGCAGCTGCTCTTCAACTCGTGTTTTTATAAACACACTGTAGTAAACCTGAAATTACAGCTAAGTTTAGAGATTGTTTTTTTTTTTGTACTTTTGTAGGGGTATGTTTTTAATGTCTCTACTTAGGTATAAACCCTCCAACTTTAAAGCATTTTAATAGATTAATAATGAAAAAAAACAGCACAGCTTAACTCAATTATTGATGACCACACATTTTTTTGTATACTTTTTTTTTTTTTTTTTACAGATGATCGTATCCTTTACACATGTCAATAACAGAGCTGGAAAACTTAGGAATCTGCTGATACAGTAAATGTTCCTTTTGTCCACACAAATGACATAAACCATCCAACACTTGATGAAATATTACAGCTGCAGTGAGAGTTCTATCTGCCAGTGGGATCTCAGTGTTTTTTGAACTTCTCTGAATATATTTATTAAGTTGAAATTTAATATTCAGATAGAGAATTGTCAGAGGTACTTGCATTTGCTTTTGTCAGAAATATTTGACCGTTTACAGTTAAAGCGCTGTATTGCCATTTGAGTATGTTTTTCAGTGTTTTTAATTAAAAAACATTTCTGCAATATCCAGTTCCTGAATTGACATGTCAGATGAAGGAGTACTTAGAATATGTTTAGGTTAGATAAGAAAGGCTTACCCTGTACCATGCTTAGATTACTCTCTTCACTTTGCAGTCCTGGTAGAGACTTCAGGTTTGCTGAACTGGTGACTGAGTGGTGCATGCAGGAAGAGGTAGGCTAGACTTTCCTCCTATGGACTGATAGACTTCAGCTGAAACTGCGTTGAACTGTGTGGGACTCTGCCTCCTAGTGGGCAGGTCACATCGATTATCTAAGTACCAATTAAAGGGACTCATTACAGTAAGGAAAAGTGCCAATAGAGAGAGTGCAATATTTGATCTCAGAGGAGAGCTAGAAGCAAGGGCTGCAGCGATGAACAACCCAGACTGTTGTCCTGATCTTTGTAGCTCTTATAAAGATACCAGAGCTGGGGCTGGCAGTTTTATCTGGGAAAGGCTGCCTATGAATACCGAGCAGAGTTTATTCTCTTCCTTCAGACACTTGAGGCGCCTGCTTTGCTAATGGCTCTTCAGACCTACCTCATGGGGAATAAAGCTGGGACTTGCTGAACTCTTTTCATTTTTACAGCCAAGCCCAGGTGCAGGCCCTCTGTGGCTCAAGAGTGTTTAAAGGACCATGCTCTGAAGGCTTCTTTCCATGGCACTTAATCTTCAGGGGGAACAAAAAAGGAGTTGAAATGGGGGGGTGGTGGTGGTGTAAATCTTCTGGTTAAGTACTCCTTGAGGATTTGCAGGATAATATGTACAAGAGACAAAATCCTTGCCTCTTTCTTTTCATTTCCCCTTCTGTCCAGACAGTTCAATGACAATTTTATTTTTACTGTGAATGTGTAATCCATACAGTTATAAGGAAGGGCTGCTTGTACTTTATAAGGTAGCATGTATGAGGAGAGATTTGATGGTGGCTGTTCAGTGCTTTTAGTACTTTAAGACACAGAAGATAGAAGAAACATCAACTCTTTTTTTTTTTTTTTTTTTCCCCCCCCCCCCCCCCCCGGTAGGTTTTTGTAGGAGTGGTGGATAGCTGGGAGGAATTTAGGTAGTTGACCTCGAACCCAAAAAGATTGCATCTCAAGTTTGATAAGGCCCACAGGGAAAGGTTGCAAAGATAGGATAACAGCTAATGTAATGAAGGGGTATTTGTGGTAGCTGCTTCTCAGAGGATAAAGATATCGAAGGCTAAATAGAAGAGAGTATAAACATACATATTAAAGTGAGAGGGAAAAAATGTTATTTACATGAACTAGAAAAGACACTCAAACATATGCTGCAGGAAAGCAGTGATGATTTCTGAGACTGGAGAAAATTCCTGTCTGGTCCTTACTGCTTTTGTGTTAGTGCTAAATCTAGTCCATGATTACTTGGTTCTGCCAAATTCTGTTCTTTTTTTTTTCCTTATGAATTGTACAATCTTTGTAAAAGGCAAGAGACTGACTTGCCTTCTTGATTTTAGTAATGTATCTGTAAATTCAATAGAGCAAATACTTTTGTGTAATTCTCCTATACTGTATCTTGTTATAGCAATGATACTCCCGTCATGGCTTATACCCGTACAACACAAGAACAAAAGAAATCACTCAATCATATTTTTTAGGTCAGTGATTTCTAAAAATGAAAAAAAACTACCAAACCCCAAACAAACAAGGGTTGCAACTAGATGATCTTAAGGTCCTTTCCAACCATAACTATTCTATGATTCTGTGAAAACAATAAAAACCAACCCCGAAACCTCTTACAAAGTGGAGAGCCTACCAAATCTGTAGAGAAGAGCTTTGCTGCTCCAGTACAGCATTAGTTTCAGATGCGTAAGCCAAAAAGTCTCATTTGACACAGTGCAGAGATGTTGTCTTACAGCTATATTTTAGTTCTGTATGTATGTTTGGTGGATGTCAAACTTGTTATTTCATCTAGGAAAGGAATCATAGCCATGGCATTCCTCTTCCTTTGGCTCACGTAATCATCCACATTCAGATTTGAGGGTTTAACTGGCAAAGCAGGTCTTCTTCATCATTCATCATGTTTAGAAGACTTCTTGGGTTAGGAAATAATCAGCAAATTTTACAACTGTTTTAAGATCTGGAATTAAGATTGCTGTTAGTAAAACTTGTTCAGCTAGCATGCCAGATTAAGATGAAAGAATTTTGTGACATGCAGTGTACTGTCACCTTTACTTTGAAATCTTGCGTGCAAAATTATGTGCAAAGCTGCTGGGTTGTATATGTGCCACATATATTGCTAGTTTTAGGCAAAGCACTGGAGTGCAATATTTATTATTGGGTCCATTGTGCTGTAGCTTGTTAATTACTGAGCAGAGCTGTTTAAACAGCACACCAGTAAATTATGTTAGAGGAACTAAAACTAATTGATTCAAATAAAAAATAAAGTATGCCAGAATTCTGTCCTGTGCATATGGACTGGAGAATGCAGGAAAATGCAAAATACTTATGGCAAATTCAAGACTGTGATCAGTGGGGAGAAAACTATTTTAAGACACTTAATGATAATAGCTGTAAATGTACAGTGCAGCATGGAACAATAAGATCATGCATTTATGTGCATATGTATCAAAGACCATGCAGAAGATGGCAAGGAAAGTATTTTTAATTACACAAGTTTTGCAAAAATCAATGGCAAGGTGGCTTGCTTTTCTAGCTAGTGTAGGATGTTCACTTCAAATTATTTCTCCCATTTTGTTGTGACATTAAAAAAACATTTCACTGGGATTTTGGCTAAACTGAGTTATTGCCTGTTCTTGTATTCAGGTTGCAAAATCTATTGTGTTTTTTCCCCTCAGTCAAATGAACAAAAACTAAACTGAACTGGATTTAAGTTATAGGAAAGGCTTTAAAATGAGTATGTGTGGTTAGCTTAGTTATGTAAGGGTGGGATATCTAAAGAATGTCAGTATTGTATGTGCACATATATGGAGGGAACAAAGATCAAAACTGGGAGAAATGTGATTGAATTAGGGGGTTGATTGGTGGAGGAAAAAAATTCTGCATCTTTGAGATGGGTTACCTAAGAATGATCTTTCAGCATATATTCAGTAGTCTGGTTAAATACTAGTAGTGTTTCAAGAATCTAAATTTTTCTTAGAGAAATGGCACTTGACAGTCTGCTGGAATTGTAGATTTGCAAAATCTAACATTTAGGAGTAACAGTGGATGTTGGATTTCTGCTACTGCAGTGAAAAATCCAAGCTGTTTCTTTCATTAATTTTATTCACTGCTGGTCTCCTAACCACTCTATTTCAAACTGACTTCATAATGATTTTATCCACAGAGGTGCCAAGTGGGGAGAATAGCTTAATTCTGTTTTGCAGTGTGACACCTTGCACTCTTGTATTTCATCTACTGTATTTGACCGGGATAGTGAAATGGAGTCAGATGCAGCAAGCATTGCTGACAAGCAGTGGTTCTCATATCTAGATAAAGCCTAGACAGTGAGTTGGTGAAAGGGATAAAATTCTGAAATATGAAAAAGCTAACACTTACCTGAAAGTGGCAAATACCGTATTAGGCATCCGCTGCTTTGTCTTTTAGTCCAGGAAGTATCATTTGTTTTACAAGGAGCTGCAGATCACCATGACAGTAATGTAGGGTTCAGCCTAAAGAGCTTTTCACTGCTGGCAAAAAGTGTGAAGTATTGCCAGTGTATTATTTCACATGCCTACTCTAAAGAAATTTAGGTTAGAGTACACAAGAATGTTGCACACTTTAACAAAAGTAGAAAGCATTTTTTTTTGTTGGGGAAAAAACCTCCCATATGGTTATGCTGTTGTTTTGTAAAAGAACTCAATTTTTTTTTTTCCTCAAGTGAAGCACAATTAGGGTAACCACCGTTTTGTGTATTCCCTGGAACACAATTAGTGTTCATAACTTTGCCTTTCATGCCTGCAGCAAGGCCTTAGTGTGTGATGTGTGGGTATGCAAATGTATTAGCATTGGTAAATCTTTGGGCCTTTATTATCAATGCTTAAGATGTTAACATATTAAAACAAAAAAACACACACCCCCCACCCCCGCCAACCCCAAAACAAACCCCAGTCTTTGAGAAATGGTCAAAGAGCAAATGCAATAAACCTGCCTGTCTTGAAGATTCCTCTGAGTTTGTCAAGTAGCTAAGAAAAATACATTTTGTATCCATTAATAGTTGAATTATTTGATGAATTAGAGGCATGCATTTGGAACTTAATATCTACATAAAGAGAATAAGAACGTGATGCTATAAGTTCTGGTTTATGGTTCCTTAGAAATGCAAAGGTATTTGGCTACATACTTTGTTGAAAATGGCGCTTAAGCTAGATTCCTGTAACTCTAGTTAGTTCCTTTTTTTTATTTTAATGATCTAACTGTGGGTGGGATTGTTTTTAAGGAACTCTGCTGTTATTAATCTGTCTTTGTTCACTTTACTTGCATTTTTTAATTATGGTTGTATGACTGTACTTGTCCATTGTATTTTATTTTGGCTTCTGAACTCAAGATGACTTTCCAATTAGTTTGCTTAATGTGAATGTTGCAGAAAACTGTAATGGTGAACATCTCATTCTACGCAGTAATAGTGGAGGTTCCAATTGAATTTGTCAAGTATTCATACAAAAATGGAGAGTAGTTTTGGTATGCTCAAAAGAAGATGCAGACAGAAGATAATTAATGTATCCCTCCTGCTCCAAGTGTTGCTGCCCATCTTTTTGGTATGCCATGGTTAATGAATTTGCCTGGATCAACTCAGAATCTCTGTCCTTCTAAATGAAGACAATGAAAACCCTGGATCTATTTTCTGTGAATACAGATAGAAGAAACAGCATACACATAAAGCTATGACCAGTTACTAAAAACCAAAAACAAGCAAATGAAAAAAAACACACCCAAAACAAACAAAAAAACCCCAACAACACAAACTTAGAAAATATTTCAGTTTAAGTTGGGTGGTCCAAAAGAAGGTTGAAAGGATGTTCTGATTGTGGTTTCAGTTCCTACCAGAGGAAAATATTGTATAACCAGAAATCACATTTTAATTGATGCTTTGTTTTGCTTTATCCTTTATTATAATATCCTGCTGGGTGTAGTTTTATCAGCAATGCTTTTGAGATTGTGTAATGTTTAGAGAGGATTATACTACGTAAAATTTTCCAAATATGAGACTTTTTTTAAAAAAGGAAATGTGGTGTGAATTAAGTGTAGTTTTGAAAAGGAACATGGTAAGCTCTTTTTGGGCATTTAAAGCATGTATAATAGATAAGCCTTTTGGTCTGGTTTATGCTTTTGTTTTGTTCTTGAATGTTGGGATATGTGGATCTGTAGAAACCGCTCCAGAAGGTATGAACTGTAAAGGGAAAGTAAGGAAATACCTATTTGTGCTGAAGTTTAATGTAGGATTGGTACTATGAAATAAGCCTGGGTAGTGTTTGAACACATGGGAATTTCTTAAAATAAACACAGCCATGAAGGGAAAATGTGATAATGACTTGATGATGATGAGTGTCTGCTGTTACGGGTCCAGTGAGATGCAAGTGCCAACACCCCAGCCTCTACGCCATGGTCCAAATTATAATGAAGGAATTTGGCAGCACTGATGCCTTTATGTATTACCATGGCTATGAAGATAAATAGTTCCAAAGTGGAAATACTAACAAATATTTAGTCATTTCCAGGCAGATTAGAACTGAAAATAGATGTACTATAGGAACCAAGATAAGTAGGAAACGTATCGTCTGTGTATTCCATTCCTGGTACCCTGGGCTGGTTCTTCCTTTTAAGAAAAGCTGTATTTAGATTATATGTATTCTCTTTATAAAGGTCATATGCCAATTTCTTAATTTCTTTCAACTTCTTTCCTGCTCTTTGTCTCTTGTGACTCTCCCTTTTTGCAAACAATAGCCCTGATTAAAGCCTAAAGCTTGCTGAAAATTTTCTGTACTGTATTGTGGAGTGATGGGCTGTCCGATAATCATAAACTGTCTAATGAAGTGCAGGAGTTGAGATTTATTCTCAAGTGCAGGCTCCCCCTTGTGGGTGCTGAGCTGGTTACTTTCCAGCCTTCCATGAGCTTCCTAGCACTGCACTGGCTTAACCTATAATTCCACCCTATTACTTTTTTGATTAATATCTGTATATAATTCTAAAGTAATTTTTTGTATCCTTAATTAGTGTTCAAGCCAGACTAGCCTGAAAACTCTTGACTCAGAGTTGTAGAGTGGGAAAAATATTGCCAGGACACAAAGGACTCTACTTTTCTGCTGTTCCTGTTTTTGATACAACTGTGTCTGCTGCTTTTGGATATAAAGAATTCCTCTATAAACTTTATGTATTTTTTCAAAATGTACTGCTTAGCTTCTCTGCTAAAATAGGCTCATATCCTGTGGTGGATGTCTACCATATGGTGCTGATACCTGTGGTGAGTATCAGCACTGGTGGCCCACAGATTATTTTCCATCAGGTTCTTCATGTTCCCCTGCCAAAGACTAGGGAGAGCTGTATTGTATGGGTGGAATGAGGTATCTTTAGTTTGTTTTGAATGATGATGCAATGAAAGATGTTGCAGTGGAATCTGGTCAGTGGCAGATTTTAGAATTTCAGAGTTTTAAATTCTAAACTTGAAATTCTGAACTTAAAAACTGTGGCAAAGATGATGTTTCTACTCTCTTCACCTGGCTGACTGCTTCTTGCAAGGTGTTTAATGCAGCTCACTGAGTTGACTTATTTACACAGGCATAATAGGCTTTTCTCCTTGCTCGCTAGCCGTAGCTGTATGAATGATCTGAGATCAAGCTGTTGACAGAGGAGATGCTCTTGGAGCTGCAGATGGCACTGCCAGCATCTTAATGAAATCTGGTGCCAACAGAAGCATGAAAAATGTAGGAAACAATACTGTAAATTGCATGTGAATCTTGAAAAACTGCAATGTGTCTGTAGATGAAAGATGTTGTGCATTTTTCATAATGACAAGGAAATCAATCTTCCACACTTTTCCACTTTGATCAGTGCCAGCTCTAGCCCTGAAGATTTCCTTATGGCCTACGATTAATTGGTTTGATGAATTGATCAATGCAATGTCCTAGTATTTGGACATTGTGTCTGAAGTGAATGACAGTCTGGTGGTAACGTGCTTACTTGCTGAAATTCAGAATCCTCTGGTCCTTCCAGATTTCTTTTTTCCTATCACAGTGCTGTTCTAATATATACATATATATATATATGTATATGTATATATATCCCATATATATGTATGGGATACTGGTTGAGGGAGCTTATTGTTCTTTGTCCTCAGATTGTTCTCATTACATAAGTAGTTTTTTTGCTGTTTCCACACATTTTTCAGTGTTAAATGGGTAAGATGACTCTGTAAGAAGGAAGTGTCAGACTATACCACCTGACAGAAGCCTGCATCGTGAACCAAGAAATTTGGCAAACTAGGTAACTAGTTTTGCTGTAGATGGTGACTTGAAAATGCAGTTTATAATTACCAGGAATATTGTGTAGATATAAAATATTTGTAAAGCATTCCAGAGATGAAGAATTTGCCGCGTGTCTTGAGTTATGATGGGCCTTACAAAGTCATAATCAGATTAGTATTTGGAGGAAGATGCTATAACTTCTCCTGTCTTTGTGGACAGGTGTTTCATTTGGCTAGTTGTTAGAGTTGCAGGGGTTTTGTTTCCACAGGAAATGCGAACTTGCCAAACCTGACTTGCAGGACAGAGAATATTGCAGTACAGAAATTTGTATTTCCTCACCAATACAAACTCTGACCTGTGAATTGCTATCAGAACTGTTTTTTGATAGTGTTCCAGGTTAAGTTTCCTGGGCAGTTAGGAGGAGCGTCATGGTAGTCACTTCCACTTTTTAAATGTCATGGATCAATGAAAGAAGAAATTGTGTGCAAAGAAACAGAGGATCATTTAATGGATATGATACCAGCAATAATTTCTTATGACACTCATTCTTCTTGTATAACTTGTCATGGCTCAGGGGATACCATGTTTAGTCATGCTTCTTCCACCCTTCAGTTATCAACTTCATCAAATTCTTGGGTGCAGTGAAAGCTTTTTGTCTTTGTTTCTTCAGTATAGTATTTTTTATCACTGTCCTGAACCTTGGTGTGATCTTACTTGGTGACTTTCAATGTGAGCTCAGCTGGCAGTGTGATGTCTAGGTTGCTGTCTTTTCTGGAGAAGAAGAGTTTCTCTCCTGAACAATTCTTATCTGCATTCTGAATGAAAAATCTGGTTAGTCTAGCTTTCTATAATATAAGCGTTTCCAAGATGCTTTGTGTAATAGAAAATATTTTCTTAATACGGAAAGCATGCTGTGGAGGAGAAAAACAAAAATTACCTGCTGACTTTGAAGGCAAGCATGGGCATTTATGCCTATTAATACATTTTTTTTTTAAACAAATGGAAATAATACCTGAAAAATAGACATGTATTTTAAATAAATAACTATAGAAGATTTTTACATGTAAACTTTCCTAATTACAGAAGGGTAACCATGGCATTACTTCTTGTTCCTTGTGCATGTTAGTGGCTTTAATTTAGTAGATTTGCTAAATGTGTCTGTGTTTAAAGAAGCTTAATTACTGAGGTTTGTGAAACTGCTCCCAAATACAAGGGATGTTTGTAGAAAGCTGGATAGATTGACAAGTGATTGACAAGGTAAACAGTCTCACTGTGTTCTGATATCCCATGCTGTGGTGCAATGCTACAGATACTGCATAAGCCTCAGGAAGTAGCTGCAATCCAATTTTCATTAAACTCTTACTGCCAATGTATCCTGACATTATTGTTAATTAGGAAACTAAATGTAACTGTTGTCATCATCTTCCTTTCTTTGGAAAGCTTCACTGTTACGTTGCACTCCTATAAAGCCTTAGCATGATATAACCTAATAGTGGTATATGTCTGGATTAATAAAAGCAGAGGAAGTTCAGACATGCAGTTTCCCATATTTGTTTCTGATAACTTCATTTTCATATTCTTATAATGTGAAAAATTGTTAATGACAAAAGCCTTGTTTAGTGTAGCTAATCTACCTTCAAAACAACACCCACCTAGAAAACAGCTAAGCAGCTACCAAGTCTATGTAGCTCTTAATGTTCCCTAACCGAGCTAGGCACAGTGTAACCTTCCTCTCACCCTCTCTTCCTCCCTGCCTCCCCCTCTCTGCCAAACACAAGAGAAATATTAAAAAACCAAAAAAAAAAAACCTGTCTGGAAAGACCTATAGCTTCATTGGTTTACCCTTGAGGATCTTTGCTTGAAGACAAGATCAGTTAATTCCAGGATCCAAGGATCATTATAACAAATATGTAGTTTTGCAGATGAAGACGATTACTGATACTTGAGCAAAGAAAGATACCTTAGAAGGCTTTGCAGCTTTAATATCTGTATTTTTTCTAGGGAGCCAGAACATAACTAGAGTAAATTTTGGAGCAACATTGCAACTTACTTATGAGGTGTCACATGTGGATCCAGTAGACACACATATATTTCATCATTCACATGTTGGATTAAGGGACTGGTGAAGTTATCATGCTAATTGGATCTTTTGTTGTGAACCAGGCTTCTTATTTGTTCTTAGACTAGGCTCTCGTTTCAGAGTAGGTAGCTCTCTTTTCCATGCTGCCTGGAACATCCGGTTTGCCAACTTTTCCTACTGAATCTGAACTATGTTAAGACTATGGTAAGAGGTATTGTAGTTGGGATGCTACTATTTGGTGGGTTTTGCTTGTGTAATATAAGTAATACAGTTAGGTTTTTACCTTTAAGCATCTCTCTGTTCAGTATGATGAATATTTTCACTTCATAAAATGTCCATGTCCTGCTGTATCCTTAACGTATAACTTAAGAGTTTTTCACCAGA
Source organism: Nestor notabilis (assembly GCF_000696875.1). Lineage (NCBI taxonomy): Eukaryota > Metazoa > Chordata > Aves > Psittaciformes > Psittacidae > Nestor > Nestor notabilis. The sequence continues at coordinate 52,914 of NW_009916724.1, read as the reverse complement.
ATAGTGGACTTTTCCCTAAAAGCATAGCTTCTGTGGTTGTGTTAAATGAGCCAGCATAGACTGGGGAACTCCAATTATCATGCAGAATTTATAGTTGCCGAATATTATGGTTGAGTTAAAGGGAAAATGTGCTTTGGAATGAAATAAAAAGCTTATTTACACAGTATATACTATTACCTTTCATTGGACCCCTTACCTTCCCTGAGTGCTTTGCCAAGTAGTAGCGACGCCTATAGAACTGGGCCAGGCTGATTCTACTGCCTCTGAGGAAACTACTGAGCAATAGTGGAAATGTCTGGAGCTTTCAGGGTGGGGGACCAAAGTAGAAGGTGATGGAGGATCACACTAGCATTCAGGCCTTTCCCATTCCTGAACATCCCAGAGTGCTTCTGTTAGCTAGGCAGAGAAAAGCAAACTCTCCTCTATTCAATTACTTTTCTGCTGCAAATATTTTATTTTTTTAACTAGCTCTTGAGTTTTTGGAGATGACCTTTCTAGAGAGACCTGAGGAGAAATGCTAGCTCTCTTCCTGAAGGTTCCTATTCGGGAAAACTAGCTTTTTCATTTATATTGCCTTTTATACTTGTTGGGGCCTTGTCTTTGAATGTGTTTGAACCACTGTTCATTGAATACAAGATTGTATTAGTTGTGAAGAGCAAGAAAGAAAACTATATGAATAAATGATTTAATAGGGTAAGGAAGTATTTACAAGAGATGTAAATAGAAGAAACCAATGATACTGCATCTAGAAATTACTAAATTGAGAATTGACTAACTTGCACGAGGCACTTATGTTCTGGGTTTGTTTTTTAGTGCTTTGGCAAGAGTCTCAGTATCTTGAGTATTTTCTACTTTGGCAGATAGTAGGAGTTTTTTTTTATTCAAGCGTTGTTTATTTGAATCTTTCATAACTGAACCCAAGTACTTTAATGATGAAACTACTATGCTTCCTCTAATAATGTGACTCACACAGGCAAATGTTTCTTTTCCAAAATCTAAACATGCCTCATTAAGAAATTCCAAAATAAAAAATCTCAGAAGCATTTTTGTCTTTTTCCAGCTTTATGGGTGTTCATGCCTCTATCATTTAAACATATAAGAATGAATTTCAAAAAGTTTTAGGCCAAGCACTCAGTTACCTGTAACCTGCAATAAAGAAACTTAGGAACTAGCAACATTTGAAAAAAAAAAAAAAAACCAAAACCCACCAAGTATGTGAATGCAGAATTAGTATGGGTAATTTCTTGCACTTCAGAACAAGGCTGAAAATACTAATAACTCCTGATGCTATTTGATTCTGATTGCATTGGTTCAGTTGGACATTTAATTGGTACCCGAGTTCAGAATTCACAAACCAGATGGAACTTAAATACTTTCAGAAACTATTTTATTTAAGGTAGTAGAATCAGGTTGCCTGATACGTTATCACTACACTCAGATTTCTGAGTGAAATAATTTGCTTTATTTGTTTTACTTTACAGAATATTTTTGTATTAGAATTTGTAAGCTAAAAAGTGTTCTTCAGAACTGTTCCTCATTCAGTGCTGTTTTGTAGCCTGTATTTTTGCCTGTTTAAAAGGCCTAATAGGTGATAACTGATCTGTTCTAAAACAATAAAATTGTTCCACTGTGTCACGAGTTCTGTTAATTGCATGCATTAATGTAAAATAATGTTGTCTCTTAATATTCAGGTAAGGGTGGGGGTGAAAAAAGTCACTGCATTTCCTTCTGCCTTCAGAGTTCCCCATTTCCTCTTGCCTATTGCAGAGGCTAGTATACCTGCCACTTTTCTGGAAGTCTAGGGGTTTCCTGGCAGCAAAAATCTCTGCAGACCTTACTTTTAGATTTCATCACCCCTGTCCCCTGACCTGCTACTGGTATCTTCTGCCCGCCTGTGCTTTGAGTTAGCCAACTCAAACTATTTTCTGTATGCATTTATGAAATCCCTCCCTACTGGGGAGCAACCTGTTGTCAGAGATCCAGGTGAAAAGGGGAAGGCTGGAAGGGGTCATGTCATAAATGGATTTAAGGAGATGTACGTGGAGACAAATGGGCAATCCTCTACAATACAGTACTTTAATCAAGCTGTCTTTGCACCCATCTATCTAAACAATGGTGACATTTTTAAAATAAATTGTAGAACTCCTACTTTAAGTGAGTTTTGTAGCTCTAATCTGTTAATGTTTGAAGCTCAGTAGTGCAGTTGGGATGAGGGTAAAGCTGCTGATATCCTGTGTTTCTGCTCAGTTCTTCTCTCCAGTGAAATGCAGCAGAATGGTTTTCATGTGTTTGTCTTAAAAGTGTAAGACCATGTTGCAGTCCAGTGAAGAGATGTGTATTTATTTGTATCAGTACTCCAGTGAAAAGATAGTTATTTGCATCAGTAGTTTATGCCTGACTTTTAAGGTGTATTGAGTGGGAATGGGAAAGGAAAACTAGCTTTCTGAATAAAGGCAGAGCAATGGACATGGCCTATGCACCATTTGTTATTTGTTCTGTTTCCCATGACATTCTCATAAATGATATAAGGAAATAAGATTAGATCCTCCTAGTTGAAACTTCTGTCTTGGGAACACTTGTCAACCATATGTTGTTAGGCTGAGAAAGGAGTCTCAAGTGCAGCCTAGATCCACTTCTGTTTTAATTAGCTGGGTAATGAAGTTAGCCTACCTTTGTAACATACAAGGATGAGGCCATGTGGGCAGTGGGTGGATGATGCAAACATCTTGGTTGAAATTGGAGTTCGCAATGTCTGTGGTATGTCGGATAGATGATCTGAAATCAGCTCATAATACATATTGAAGACTAGTGTTGAAAAGGAGAAATGAATGCAGAAAGCACAGGCAGCATGGCAAAATACAACTTGTGAGCGGTTTGTGGGGTCCAAGGATAAATTGTGAGTCGCAGCTCCATTGCAAAAAAGGCATATGCTGTCTGTGACCTACAAAAGGTCTTGCTGTACATGACACTGGATGTGTTTTATTCTCTTCTGTATGATGCTCATCTGTGTCTACTCTGGGGAACTGTTTTTAAGATAGAAAAATAAATCCTAAATCCAAAAAAAGGCACTAAATAGGTACTACAAAGCTTAGAAAAAGTAGCTTGTGAGGAAGATCTTGAAATAGTTGGGTTTTCTTATTCAAGAGGGGAGAGGACTGGACATTCAGAGAAGGATGTTACAAAGCTATTAGCAACTAATTGTTTGGCGGCTTGTTTAATTTCTTTCCAACTTCCATTTTGAGTGATGAATTTAGGTAGAAAACTAGGAAATGCTTTCAAATGACCTAGTTAGTCAAAAGTTCCCAGGAATCTTGGAAAATACGCTTCATTAGATGTTTTAAAGAATGGGTTGATGAGTATCTAGTACTGCATGTTTTAGCTGTACAATGATTGAGGGATGCTTTCCCAAGACAAGCATTAGAAGAGGTCTTTTCAACATATTCTTCTGTAATTGTAAGAAAACTGTAGTAATTCTAATTATTGATGATGGTACCATATTTTTTTCTTATAAAAACTTACTGAATTCACAGATGAAATCTTTTAGATGATAAACCATTTTTTCTTCTTCCTTTTTAGTTTCATCTTGCTAAGCTACAAACTAGGTTATAGAAAAATAAACTAAATTATTTATCCTACTGTGACTTCATTCCTATTGCTCTTGTTAATAATGTAACAGGAGAACAAATTTACTTCTTTAGCTGTTAAAGGGTCTTGACCAACCTTTCTCCCCTCAGTGGACTATTTTTTGATCTGTATGTAAGTTACTGCATCATTATATTAAGTGCTCTGATCTGTTGTATTTTAATTCTGTTGTTGAGTACATGAACTACTACTTTCCAGAAGTAGTAATTGATTTAGTAGGTGGAACATTTTTTTCATTGAATATAGCTATGAAAAGCTGTAGAATGGCTTTTGACAAAGCTAAAGGTAGTGTTCCAGCAATGGTGAAGTTACATAGCCATTCATCAAGCTCCTGCTTTTATAGAGAAAAGATGATTAACAAAGAAGATTGCTTTTTATTCAGTGTAGTGCAGAAATGCATCCTTCTGAAATACTTTAATAGCAAAAAAAGAGGATGAAAGCACGAAGAAAGGTTTTATTATTAGGAAAAAAGCCTTAGAATTTTTCTACTAAAGTTTAGTTTGTATTTTTCTGCTATGCATTTTGTGTTTCATTATGGCTGAAGAAAGCAGATCATTTAAATTGGCATTAGAACCATAAAAAGAAGTGTCCAGTTGTTTTCATATCTACTGGCCTCTTATTTTTAAAATCTCACTCCTAAGTAATGCACTTCAGATTTTTGGATAGTTTTCAGGCTGTTGTTAGTTATCTTAGTGATTTGACAGTTTCTGTAATGAGGGGATGACATGAACGGTGGACAAAACACAACACCACCCCCTTACACCCCTCCCCACCCCCCCGTTCATTTATGTCTAGAGCATTCTGTGTCCATCCTTCGGTGTATTTCATTGTGAGTTGCAAATGTGTTATGTTCTTCCTCAAGTGGTTTCGAACTGTGGTATGTTTCATATCATTTGTTGTCTGTTTCAGATTATTGATGGATTAGCATGAAGGACTATTTACAGAAGAGCAGAGAACAAAATGTTCTCTCATTAATTTCTTGTTTTCTTGCAAGTTTATTAATTTCATTTTCTTTCTGTAGCACTTTTACAACTGTTTTTTTTCTCTTTTCTGATTGGTTTCCTTGTCTCAGGTGTATTGTGCCTCTCTTGTGGGCTTCAAGTAACATCTCTTACAGCAACTATGCCATTACTTCAAGTTTTACTTGTGGTGTTTTAATTGCATTGTGATTCTGGTACCTTCTGTACTAGTATGAAATTCTCTTGTTTACGATTCCTATTAATTATTTTGGGTTATGATCTCATCTTTGCATTTGGTCTATGGAAAAGACTACATGGAAAGATGAGATATTCTACTTGGCACCTTGTTTTAGCAATGTTTTTTTTTTTTATGTGCATGTTACTGTGATGGGATTGTTTGTGTTTTAGTCAAGTAGCTGGCTATTGCTAGAACATACAGTATACTTGTGGGATTTTAATTCTACTTTTCTGAAATGTGGAGGAGAGGGAGAATTTGTGGTCACCTGTGATGGGGGGTAAATAGAGGTGATGTAGCAGAACTGAAACAGAATACTCTGATCTAGGATCATGTGTTTATAGTCTAAAATGGCAAATGAAAAGATCACTGATGACATGCTACAGTGCAGCATTTTTGTAGAAGTAGAATATCTTCAGGTCTTTACTAAGTCAAAGAGACTAAATATTGTTTAACTTGTTGAAGGCTTTCTGTATTAGCCAAGATGCTGGGGTTTTTTTTGAGATGTTTACTTAAAGAATTGAAAGCAAATGGAGTCAAAGAATCTAAAACAATATTTCAGTGTGTAATCTACCAGGCTGAGTCCATATTCCTCAGCTTTTTTAAGACTGGGATGGCCCTGGGTATGATTAAAAGCAGAAGCGTCATTGTGTGATGTATTGCAGGTAGTGTGGTGCCTACAAAGGTCAAGTGCCAACTGAGAATGATGTAGGTTTTCAGTACCTACATGCCTAATTTTTTCTTGAAATCCCATATTTTTATGGGTTTAACTTCTCACAAGTCTTGAGTTGATGCCCAGGTCTCTATGTTTTTAGGAACTTGCAAGCTGGTAGGGATTGATTTAGGAAAATCAATGGTGAACAATCAATAAAAGTGGTGAGGGCAGCAGCATGACTTAAGATTTCTCCCTCCAAACCAGTTGGGTGACTGTCCTTTACTTTCTTAGTGGTGTACTTTCTCTTGATGTTGGGATAGCCAGGCCTTTCCTCACAAGAAATAAGAGAAAGCTAAACAAAACTTGTCTTAACACGAGAAATGACTTCTTCGATTTACTCACTAGACAAATAAGACATTCCTATTGAAGGCCTGTTTTCAGATGTCCTCGTATCTTGGAGATGCACTGTGTATGCCAGGACATGGTTCTAGTCACATACCTGATAGTTTGAAACTAAGTTCTCTTAATGTTTGCTTTTGAAAATGTTCCATTTTAGAGCAAAAATGTAGCTGTGGCTAAAGCATGATCTTAATCCTGCTTTCTTACATTGCCATACTATTGGTAATTCTCCTCTTCTTTTCTCTGTTATACTGAATATTTGGTTGCTCTTGCAGAGTAAAGTAGTTTGTACAAGAGGACTAAAATTTAGCTCAGAAGCAGTGTGGTGGTTAGGGCAACCTCCTGGGATGAAGAACATCTAAGTTTAACTTCTTGAAAATGGTGATATGAGAACAACTGCATGGTGTCTCCAAACTGTGGATACTGATCTCTTCCTTGAAACAGAATAATCTTCTTATGCCTTGTTAGATTTTTCACGAAATTGGTTGCTTGGAGGGGAGTTCCTTCATGTTATGTATTGGTAGGGGTGCAAGTGTGTGAACGTTAGCAGCTAGGTGGTCTTGTACATAAATGTCCCTATCATAGAGGCCTTAGTTGTGAAAAGGGTTCGGTTGCAGTTGAGCGGGAGATTTGAGGATATCAGTGACATCTGGAACTTCTTATTTATTGGCATATTCTTTAAAGCCCAGCAGTTGGAGTCCTTTAATACCTAGGAATCTTCATTATTTTCGTTATTAATATTAAAAGAGCTCTTGAGGTTTGTCATGTTAGAAGCTTTAAATGGCTAACCTGAAAGATAATGCCATCTCAGTGTATTATAGCTTTAAAATACCCACATTCCCATTACACTCATGTTCACTTATTGAGATGGAATGGCAATGGTATCTATCAAGTTCTTGATTTATTAAAATGTTATCATATGTTCATCAGCTCTTGGAAGAATATATGTAAAAAGAAAAATCTCATTATCTAATAATTTAGAGCTAGACTTGTTGTACAGGAATAAGGGTTTTTCCCATATTTAGTAAGAATATTTCTCAAAGAAAACATATAGAACTTACTTATAATAACAGTTCACTCCGTTTTTATGCTACTAATAAAATCCTGCTATTTGACAGAGGGCTTTCAGGTGCTAGATTTATTAAGAGCTTTTTTTTTTTTTTTTTTTTTTTTTTTTTTTTTGAAAGCTAGTTTTGGAAGAAAGCCATCTTGAATTTTATGAGGAGAAATTTGTTACAGTCAAGTTGAGATGTAATATCTGTAATGCACTGTTAGGAATAGAACCACTAGCAAAATTGTCTTAGAGTATTTTTCAGGAATTGACAAGTTATTGGGTTTGGGGTTTTGTTGGGGGTTGTGTGTGGGTTTTTTGTTTTGTTTTTTTTTGTGGTGATTTTTTTTGTGGGTTTCTTTTTGTTTTATTTTTTTTGTTTGGTGGTGGTGGTGTTTTGTTGGTTTTAGGGTTTTTGGTTTTGGTGGGTTTTTATTTATTAGAAATAACTTCAAGTATCTGAGATTTTGTATGAAATTGTCTGGGTTTTGCTTTTTTTTTTGGGTGGGTTTTTTTTTTTTTGTATGTTTGAGTACTTACAGAAAGAGCTTAGAGTTTCCCTCCTTCCTCCCTCCTCACAACATTTTATTGCTTTTAAAGTAACAACACTGAAAACGAACATCAGAAAAACAGGGACTAGTCTGGACACTTGTGTGTTTCACAGGTAGGCTAATCTGGAGTGATTTAAAAAGTAGGCAGCAGCTCTCATCCTGACTCAGCACCAACTGGTCTATTGGTGTAACTCTCCGTTAAATTTTGTGTTTAAATTGCAGTTCCTTTTGCTTATGTGAGTGAGTTGGTCCATGTGTGTCCACCTTCATATGTAATAACCCTGTTACTGCAAGCAGTCCTGTTCAATGTTGTATCAATCTAATTTTTCCTCCCAAAATTGGAATTACCATTCTCTTCACAAAGGATACAATTTCTGAATGTAAGTACTGTATCATGTCTGGAATTTTTATTGTGGTGTGGGATAACTGTGCAGAGCCAGTTAATCCAGAAATGGGTTGATATTCACACGTTTCAAAGGAAAAGATAGCTTTTCAAAGCTCAAGATACTTTTTACTCTCAACAGTTAATTATGCTACTACTGCTTTGGATTTATGCAGTGCCTTTCATCCTGGGATTTCCAGGCATAGAGGCAACATTAGCCTCATAGCATCCATCTCATTGGTGTAGGTAACAGTAATAAATCACCTTGAGGTTTGGTTTACTTTTATTGTAAGGTAGGTATATGGGCTAGTCCAAAGTATAAAGACTTAAGCATCCAATCAAGAACTGCATGCGCTCCTGATTTTCACCTTCCACCTGTATAATATCATCAAATACATGTTCTCAAGGAAAGATTTTGTAACTTTCAGAGACTGTCTGAGTTGATCTCCTTTTGTGTTCTCAAACAAACTTTGGAGTGTCTCTGATTACAGGTATTGAAACTGCAGCTTCTGGTGCTTCAGGTTCCAGCAGTGGGAAAACTGTTTTAAACTGCACACGGATACATGGATTTTTCTTTGTCTGATTTTATGTTAGTGGAAGTGTTTGTTAATAAACAGCATACAGTTTAAGTAAGCAAGCCAATTGACATGTTGCCTACTTAGACCACCAGAGTTGCTATGGATAACAAGCAGTCCCAGTAGGTTCACGCCTCGAAAACGAATACATCTCTTAGCAGGACTTGACAAATGGTAGCTTGTCATAATACTGATTCTCTGGACTGGTCCCACTGAAGAAGAGGTTTCCTAAGAATAGATGGTGGCTAGTGCTACATCTGAAAATTCAGAACTAATTTAGATCAGTGATTCAGCTTTCTAGGTTAAACTGTTACGCTTTGCAATACATATTTCTGGATATTAGATGTTACATAAATAATGCAAGCATACATTCTGGTACTATTTGGATATCCCTGTGCCAGCAGAGATGTGATGTATGTGTCAGTTAAATTTTATTTTGAAGTTGTGGTAATTTGGTTTAAACAATATGCTTGTCCACATTTGAAATGCTCTGCAAATCCACCCTTTGAAAATAGCCCCCCTCCCTTTTTTTCCTCAGTATAAACAAACTGAAATATGTTGATTGAATACAGTTATTTTGACTGATTCTGTTTCTTTCTCTGTAACATAAGATTAAAAAATGAAATTTGTCCTCTGCAAGAGTTCCCCTGAAAAAACCCCAACACAACACCCAGAACATTTTGGGGTAAAATCAGTGGTTTAAGCATAGAAACACAGGAGCTGGAAAAGATGTGCTCAAAATCCAGTATCATGTGAGACAACCATATGAGAAAACATCTGTGGCTCTAGTCAAAGATAGTGTGTTTGGTCTGAGTACTTGTTTTTCTTTCTCTTCCTAAATTAACTCAGAATTTGAATTGTTCAGTTAGTAGGAAGTTGTGCAAGTACACGAATATTTGTAGATCTCGGTAAACATTGGCTACTTCTTTGCCAGGTGAATCTTTAATCTGGATCTATTTCAGGGTGGGCAAGATGAATAATATCAAAGTCTAGAAGTTTTCTGGGAGCAGGTTATGTGTTTGGTCTGGCTTCCAGACTCCTGTTCTGTTATATGCTAGAGTTTCAATACCTCTCTCTGCAGAAATTTGCATGCTTTTTACTTTTTTAGTTCAAATTCTTTTTAAAGTGCTGCCTTCAAATTATTTTGATTGAAAATCCTCACTTTTGTAGTGTTGTCAAGAGCACAGTACAAATAAGGATGGGCATGTAAAGTAATATGAATTTTTAAAAGGTTTTAAGGGAATGGAAAAAGGAATTGTCTCAGTCTGTCATTCAAATTCTTGAATTTTACTTTTTATGTGGTTTTACATGGGAATGTATTATTCCTGTATGTCTGAGCACACCTGTGGATATGTTGAAACTTGCAAATGGATAAGTATCTTTGTGCCATGTTGTGTTGTGTGTCAAATCAATGAGACTGTTGATGCTTCTTAAAAAAGAGGGAGGGGGTGTAAATACTATCTAGATAAATATTATGTGATGCATTTCTTCCATTTTTTTTCTTCAACAGACTGTTCCTGTGAGTAAGGTTACTTAGAGTGTTTAAGCTGTACAGTCCTAAATATTGGAAGATCTGTCTGGACACTAGCAGCAGAAGAATGCCTTTCTCTAACTGACAAAATTCAGGTTATCAGGTGTAATTCCTGTGGAGCTGTAATGCAGAAATTTCCTTTTGACTATTTGGTAGGGTCATGAGCAGGGACATCTTAAACTAAACCAGGTTGCTCAAAGCCCTGTCCAAGCCAGCCTTCAGTGTTCCCAGGAATGGCATATCTACTACCTCTCTGGGCAGCCTGTCTTTCATGCAAGAGGTGCTCCATCTCTCTGATCATCTCTGTGGCCTTCCTCTCGGTCTCCTCCAACAGGTCCATGTCATTTTTGTACTGAAGACCCCAGAGCTGAAGACAGTATTCCAAGTAGAATCTCATGAGAGTTGTGTAAAGGAGGAGAATCCCCTCCCTTGACCTACTGGTCACACTCCTTTTGAAGAACCCCAGGATACAGTTGGCTTTCTGGACTGCAAGTGTACATTGCCAGCTCATGTCCAGCTTTTCATCCACCAGTACCTCCAAGTCCTTCTCCACAGGGCTGCTTTCAATCCCTTAATCCCCAGCCTGTATTGATAGTGGGGGTTGCCCTAATTGACGTGCAGGACCTTGCACTGTTTGCAGACCTGTGCACTCTGTGCATATGCAGAGGAATTGGAAGATCAAGAGATGTGTAGTGATTATTGTAATTTTGGCGTAAGAATCTTTCTCTTGGCCTGTGTGGCCAGCAGCCAGGTAAAGTATTGACTCAGTTGTAGTGCACAGTTACTTGGAAGAGTCAGATTATTTTTCTTACTAGGTTGAGAACTTAAAAAGATAATTGTAGTATTCGTTGCATGACTAAAATCAGTACTATAATCAAAATGATGTCTTCACGGTTGTATGCATATGTATGTGTGTATTCACACAGTGTTCACTGTGTTACAGGGAACAGAGCAACATCAGTCAGTTAACATGTGACCAAATTTTCAGGAGTACTAGTGACCTAGATATATTGCCATAAGTCAATTTATATTCAGTTAATAGAGCATAAAGCTGAAAATACAAATGAGAAGTGGGAAGGCTATGACAACATGCTTCAAGCTCAGAGGTGAAACAGCTCAAAAACAGTGAAAGGAAAAAACAAAGGATGAGAGAAAAGAAAAAAATAATTAATTCTGCTGTATTCATACGATAAAATACATATTTCCAGTCTGACACATGAGCATTTTGATTAAAACCATCTAAGAAGTGGTCTAAAACCACTAATAATTGAGAGCGTTTTGGTCTTTTAAACACTATCAGATTTTTTTTGCAGATTCCTCCGTTTGAAAGTCAGATTATTTAATATTAAATAGTAGGTACCTAGTTAGAAAGGTTTAGAATTGGAGGAGTTTCAGTGTAAACAAAGAGGAAATCTTAAGGTGTTAAGCTATTCATTTTATGTAACTTCTTAATGCAATAAATGTTGAAGATGGAACAAATTTTTTTGTTGAATTGGTCCCATTGCATGAAAATTAAAATAGAAATCACTTAGAATAAAACATGTGTGTGAATTTGTGCACATTCATTTATAGAGGAATGATTAACTATTATATTACATGATGAGCAGTCTTGTTTTGTGATTAACTCATCATCTATTTTAATTAAAAGTTTACATTTTTATGAAGCTGAACCACATCTCATTTGTGGCTTATTCAATGCCACTATAAAGTATATTTATAACAAAGACTTGCTTTATGAAGGCAAAATAGCAAGTAGAGTAACTATTTCTTCATCATCACTGTGGAGTGCTCTCAGTGCCATCAGCTATTCAGACAAGAACCATGTTTCAGGAGTAATACTTTTTTTTACTTTAGTGGAAAATGTTTATTTTATTATTGAATGAAAGATAATTTTGCCGTGATATTATAGCAATTTTGGAAGGAAGTGAGCAGGATAATTAGAATAAAGATAGCATTATAGTGAAGTAAGTTGAAATTCACTCATTTCTGGTGTAGTCATACAAATTTTTTTCTTTTTAATCTGCTTGTGCATAATCTCTGTACTATACATTTTGCTGCTCTTCAAAAAAATTTCCAAGTAATATATAAGGCTCATAGCCGAATACAGAATTAAACCAAAACAAGCAAGTTTAGGTTTATTAACTGTTGTAGTTTAAGCCCAGATAGCAACTAAATACTGTGCAGCCACTTGCTCACTCCAAGAGGGATGGGGTGGAGCTTGGAAAAAAATTAAAAACCAGTGGGTTGAGATAAGCTTAATTGTAATAAAAATAAAATATAAAATCAGAAATGGAGAAAGAGGAAGGAATAAACCTCTCCCCTGAGAAAAAATGAGTGATGCACAATACAATTGCTCACCACTCACTGACCAATGCCCATCTCATCCCCAGGCAGCGATCAGTCCCTTGTGGGTAACTCCCCCCAGTTTATATATTGGGCATGACATGCTGTGGTATGGAGTACCCCTTTGGCTAGTTTGGGTCAGGTGTCCATACTTTGCTCTCTCCTGGCTTCTTGAGCCCTTCCCCTCTGGAAGAGCATGAGGCTGAAAAGTCCTTAATCCAGGTAAATGCTACTTAGCAACAGCAGAAACATCAGTGTGGTATCAACAGTATTCTCACTCTAAATCCAAAACACAACACTGTGCCGGCTACTAGGAAGAAAATTAACTCTGCCCCAGATGAAACCAGGACATTATCTGTTGTGCGAATTCTGCTCACAAGTGGTAAAGCAATCACAGAATTTATAGGATAAATCAGGTGGGCCTTTAGCCTGAAGCAGAGCAAACACTGAATTTTGAGCGGGTTGCTCAGGGCTTTGTCCAGGCAGGTGCTGAG
>NW_009916724.1:17290-40066 GCF_000696875.1 Nestor notabilis | reverse complement strand
TGGCCATCCACAGCCTCCTGGGGCAGCCTGGGCCACAGCTTCATCTCTAGAGGCTTTGCCTACAGATTTTAAAGAAACTGCTTATGCACTGAAAGTCACAGTGCGTGATTGACATACACTCTTTAAGATTTGCCCTAATTTCATCTGCTTAGCTATTAATACCTGTTTCATTTTGCTATAATAATTCAGTAAAATTAATTGCTACACCATGATCAGGGAACCTGCTTTCTTCCCTGCAGCAGCAGTTTGTTCATGAATTTTGTATTTATTGATTGATGTATCACTCAGTTTGAAATACTGTAGACTTTCATAAATCTAAACTGAGGAGGATGAAATCCATTCAGAAATTTTTCTCCTGCTATTTTTCAATTCCTTGATAAGGAACTTCATGACTCAATTATTACTATTTACTTATTGCTATTTACTTTTTACTAATTTTTCCCTATAAATAGTATACTATAATACTATATATTGTTACTGCATGACAAAATGTTTTGTTCATTTAACACTTTGGACTGCTACTTGAGTTCTGATACAAAGTTCAAAATTTATAGTAACTGATAGAACTTCATACCTTTACGTTCAGATTTTTCTTTGCTTTAAACTGTATACTGAAATGCAAAATTCAAATTTATGACAGACTTTGTTGGGTTCCTTATCAGTGATTTAATGTGCTAGCATTGATTCTATTTTCTTAATTACTTGCTTAGCAATTGCATTTGTTGTATCATTTGCTATGGTGCATGCAAATCATTATTGTGGCACATGAGAGCACTAATAACAAAAATCTTAATCTCATATGTGTGTAGGCTGAGTTTGAGGTGAGGCAGTAAGGAAAGCCTGTATTTTATGAATGCTGTCTTTAGGTTTTTGGCCAGGACACACCAGCCAGGGTGGGGCTATAGGGTCTTCATTTAACAAAATTTGGAGCTCAGAGTAGAAAAGATATCCTTTGGTAACTTGATGGTGGCTTCCTGATTCCCCTTCATCCAAGAGGACAGTGCATGTTCCAGTTTATATTCATGGTCAGGTGGCAGTTGGCATCAAAAGGTCCAACTCCTTAGGTTTCAGCATACTGTGGTTATTTCCATCCTATTCTTTCTACTACCAACTTGTCACTGTGCTCGCGGGTACCTGGAAAAGTATTGCAGTAGATATTTCCATTCATTATCTTTGTTGAGCTTGTTTGGTGGCTTATGCCAAGGGATGTATCAGTACTGTGAGGATTTGTCTTGATTGATTTACACCTATATTGTTTATTCTCTTCACAATGCAGTTTTTCATTTCAAAGACAGTTTCGTTGTTATGTAAAGCTTCTTATATTTTCCTGTGCCAATGCCTATGGAGGAGCTTGTTGCTCTTTCTCCTCTTGTCAGGAACAAGTGCTGAGCATTTAACAAAGGCCAGTAGGTTCCTTTTCATGCTATTGCCAGTTCAGGGGACAGAACTTTCTCTAGTTCAAAAAATTACTATCAAGTATTTGATAGTTATCTAAAGTAACAGACAGTTATGTATGTTGCAAACAGAGGCATTTTTCCTATGTTCCTTTCTAGTATGCTAGTTCAGTGTACTCTCCGCCACCTCTTTCAGAGATCAGCATACTAAAATGAAGTCACGTTGCCCTAAATGCTAACATGAATAAAATTTTAATTTTACTTCTTCTTGTCCTTTAAAATGTTTTAGTTTTTGCTGTTCTTCTTTCTCTTGAAAGCTATTAATGATTCTGCTGAGGTGCAAAAGAGGGGTCTGTACTTCTGCTGCATCCCAGTTTCGTTATTCACGCAAGTATTGTAGAAGACATTTTGAAAGGATTACAGGAACATTTGGAGGGGAAAAATGTGTCTTCTTATAAATATGTTTTAAAGTTAGGTGAGGGAAAATTGCTCTAATGCAGAATTCCCTTTTTAGAGAACTTGATATTTTTTTTTTCCATGTTAACAAATAACTGAGATTAGTAAATCTAAAGATAATTACAGAAATTTCCTAGAAGGACTTTTATAGGTTCATGTATTTTAGCTCGTTACTTTGAGAAAGTTAATATGCTGCTTAAAGACAAAATAACAGGACTTCTAAATTATCTCGAAAGGGGAATATGAATCATGGAATCCTAGAATGGTTTTGGTTGGAAAGGACCTTAAGATCATCTAGTTCTACCCCCCCTGCCAGTGGCAGGGATGCCTTACACTAGACCATGTCAGCCAAGATTCTGTCCAACCTAGCCTTGAACCCTTCCAGGGATGGAGCATTTACCACTTCTTTGGGCAACCCACTGCCTCACCACCCTCATAGTAAAGAACTTCTTCCTTATCTCTAGCCTAAACTTCCCCTGTTTAAGTTTAAACTTATTCTGCCATGTACTATCACTACAGTCCCTGAAGAGTCCCTCTCTAGCATCTTTGTAGACCCCCTTCAGACACTGGAAGGCTGTTATGAAGTCTCCATGTAGCCTTCTGTTCTCCAGGCTAACAGCCCCAACTTTCTCCTCCTGTCTTCATACAGGAGGTGCTCCAGCCCCCTTATTATCCTCATAGACCTTCTCTGGACTAGCTCCAGCAGCTCCATGTCCTTCTTATATTGAGGACACCAGAACTGTCCAGTGTATTTTGTTCTTTCTGACCATCAGTCCTAGCTCATTCTGTTCACAGGGACACTGCAGCAAAAACCCAGTGGTGGCTGAAGATCTCTGGGTGTCAGCTTGTAAGTTACCTGTGAAAAACTGTTTTTGTTGTAGTAATTGTTGTTTATTAATAACTCTGAAAAATCTAGAATTGTATTATGTCTTCTCTGTAATGCATGACTACCTAAAAAGCGTAGTAGAAAATGAAGTTTAGGTATTATTTAGAACAATGTTGCATTTCTGCTTCTCAGCTCCTACTTGCTGAAATATAGACACTTTATAATTTGTTTCCTTGTTACTCTTCCGAGCTGCTTGCCTGCAAAACCTGATCTGTAGCTCCACAACAGAGAGTGGGGCTGTAATCAAAAAAATGACCGTTACTAGATCAGTGCCAGCAACTTATCTTGGCTTAGCTATGTGTGTACTGCACATAAGATGTCAAAGTGGTCCATAGAGCAAAGAATTGATTACATGTCAGAAAAAATGCTTTTTGGCTACTGCTACAAGTTTGCTTTATTCTGATCAGCTTCTTGGAAAATGTAGCAAGAATAAAGGGAAAAGAATACAGTGTGGACAATTGTTTTCATATTTTTTATCAAAAACTTACTGGCTTTTAAGAAATGGCATTTTTTTCTTTTTTAAAAAAATGTTTTTTTTAAAATGTCTTTCATTTTGCTTAAGTTGTACTTGAAGTGCTAGCAAAAAGACTGTTCTGAGCCATGAAATTTAAGGCAATGAGATGAAGCTAAATCAAAGAGGTAATATTCTGACTTTCCAATTTTAAGTAGATTATTCTCACAGTTAATGTTTATTTCATCAGTAGATGATAGGGTAGCCAAACATAATTTATTTGTCACACGTTGCAATTTTAAAGAAATTTGATTGCAGATGATCTTTCTGTGGAAGTGTTTTTTTTGTTTTTTTTTTTTTGGCTGTTCTGATAAATACATTTTAAAAATTAGAGAAGAGCTGACATATTGTAAGAAAATATTGGAACATCCTTAATGAGACAAAGGTAGGCTTAGAAATGGGTTGTATCCCTTCCCCTCCTTTTAACAAATTAAAAAAAAATCAGGCAGAAAAAGGGGAAACCTTGTATATCATGGAAATACCAAGACAAGGACCAGCTTTTGGACTGAGAAAATGAGGCCATACCACCTTATGAGAGATGGGAGGAGGAAAAACCTTTAGAAACATGTATCTGTTTTGATTTACTAGAATATGAGTTAGGAAGACTGTGTTGAAGAAGATAGCCATTCTTCAGAGGATCCAAAGTCTGAGATGCAAAATATTGAAGGAGATACTAAGATCATCCTCATTTTAAAAGTTTGAGAGTCAAAGTTGGTGTAAAGATATTCTACCCCTATTTAATTACCCAATTTACAAAATTGCTTTGAATTCTCAGTACTCGGCCTGATCTTGCAAAACCAACCTCTAAAAACTAACTGTCCTGGTTTGACCCGAGCCACGCACAGCTGCTCGCTCACTCCTCCTGTGGTGAGATGGGGGGGAGAATCAGAAGAGTAAAAGTGAGAAAACTCATGGATTGAGATAAAGGCAGTTTAACAGGTAAAGCAAAAGTCATGCATGCAAGGAAAGCAGCACAAGGAATTCATTCACCACTTCCCATAGTTAGGCAGGTGTTCAGCCATCTCCAGGAAAGCAGGGCTGCATCATTTGTAATGGTTATTTGGGGAGACAAACGCCATCGCTTGCAATGTCCCCCTTCCTCCTTCTTCCCCCAGCTTTCTATGCTGAGCATGACAGCATATGGTCTGGGATATCCTGTAGGTCAGTTGGGGACAGCTGTCCTGGCTGTGTCCCCTCCCAACTTCTTGTCCACCCCCAGCCTACTTGCTGGTGGGGTGGGGTAAGCAGCAGAAATGCCCTTGACTCTGTGTAAGCACTGCTGAGCAATAACTAAAGCATTCCTGGATTACCAACATGATTTCTAGCACAAATCCAAAGAATAGCTCCATACCAGCTACTGTGAAGAAATTAAATCTATCCCAGCCAAACCCAGTACACTAACAAAATTCACTGAAATAATTTTTCCTGTTCTAGGGAAATTACTGCTCCATGTGTGAACTTCATTACTTGTGCAGTCATAAAAAGCATCATTTAAATAACGATGCTCCTTTTAAAGTAAACATAGAAGACAAATGTCTTAAAGCCTGTTCCTGTTAACAGCTTAAAAACACTTCAGAAAAAACTGAGCCTGTCTGTGGTAATCTGCTATGATTAATGTTAACTCTTAGACTTGCACAACTTTTCAGTAGCTGATCCAATTTCAATTCATCGAGACTAAATTAAAACAAAATCAAGTTTTATTTAGAAGCCTGAATTGCAGAAATGTTGAATGACGTTTTCCCGTCTAGTTACATCTTGGAGAAGCTTAGCTTCTTCTTGGTGCTTAAAATAAGCTGGTTTCTGCTATTAATATAAAGTAATCTTCACTGCTGAAGAAAAGGATTTCTGAAGAAGGTTAGGATTTTTTTTCTTCTGTAATTAGCCAGCGTGTTCAATGAGTTGGTACTAGAATTAATACATTATATTAATTTACTTTCACAACATCAGAATTTTCCATTGTGTGAAGTATTTTGTCAGAAAACTTGAACTCTTATATTTGCAACTCAAAATAGAAATAAGCATCTTCATCCATAGGGGAGTTTTTGGGAAGAGAAGAGCATTCCAAACCACAAAGCGTGTTCAGTCTGGGGTTTATTATGAGGTTTATTAATTTTTTTTCTCATTTGTTGGTTTTTAATTTTGTACAAGACATATTTTGGTGATGGATTAAGGGAGCATAGAGTAAGTACTGAAGCAGTCCCAAAGAATTCTGTTAATATTTTCAAACTTGAAATAGTGAGGTTTGAGTTCTAACTGGTCAGATAAATGGATGTGTGTTGAGAAACCTCAGATACTCTGACTTTAAAGATTTGCAGTATTTGGTGCCTTTGAACATCAAGCATTTCACTGAGTATGTAAAACCCCAGCTTTTTACAAGCGTGTTTGATTCTTCCAGTCTTCATTTCTAAATTTGATATAATTATATTGGTTATGTCTAGAATAAAAGAGAAGACAAGACTTCCTTTATACCATTTGATCACTTACAGTTATCTGTCTTGTCCTTTTCTCCAAATTTCCTGATCTCGTCAGAAGTTCATGATGAGCTTTTTGGGGAGGCTAATTGTCCATTTTCATGTGTTCTGTATGGCTCTGAAAATGTGAGTCTCTATGAAAAGCATGTAGTGTTTGCCTTGTTCTTACATCAGAAGAATTTTTTCTTTTGTCTATTTTATGCTTGTTTCCAAAGGCTTAAAATGCAAGCTTTGTTTCTGCAATAATGGCTTAGTGTAGGCTTACATTGTTGATCCCTTCAGTAGATGCAATGTAATCCACTTTAGTAATGTGAATTTTTAAACAATCATCAGCCTTTGCTATTAACCCTTCTATACTAATGGTAAGACTTTAGAAGAACTACAAAGGAATTTGGTGCTCAAGCTTAGCATAAGACTTGAAGGACACTTAGCGGCATTTACATTCCTTAGTCTAGTCACAATGAATTGCAGAACTCATGTTGAACTTGATTGGTACTGTATTCACTATAAACCAGTTGACTGTGAAGTTGATCCTGAAATACAACTTTGCAGGGATTTCTTTGGGAAAATATGAAAATTCTTTGAAAGGTCCTTTCAATTAAATGCTACTTGAAGACTCTTCTGTCTTGCTTTTGTTTGGTATTTAATGAGGTCAGTAGTGTATTTTTCTCAGAATACTTGTTTTTTCTTTAAACTCTATAGAAATACCTGCTGCAAAAGGATATTCAAGAAGTATTCAGTCATGTTTTTATTTGCAAGCTATTTGAAAACAGTTTCTTTTATAAAAATAAAAAAATACCTAAGCAGTTCTTTTTCCTTTCAGTTGATCTTGTTACATCTTAGCGGATAAAATTCTTGATGCCAAATAATGTGATATTTTTTAAATGTCATTTCTCTCCTTTTTTTTTTTTTAATTCTTAGTTATTGACTGTTCTCCCTCCCAACCTCTGTTCTTGTTTATTTGGCAGATCAGCATTCTCAAAAACTGACTCGAACACAGTGCGTATGACCTTTATTATGAAAAGAATGTGGATGACTGGATTTTGTCTCAGCAATTAGAATTACTACCCTGGGTACCAATAGTGCTACTGCAAAGATCTGTCAAAGTTTATCTGTGCTTTATTGTCTTCCCTTGGAGCATTTTGGGTATCTCTTGTGATGCAGTCTCACAGTACCTGAAAACAGTGATATAATTGAGAAGATACACAAGATATTCTAGAAATAAAGCTGCTTTTTTTTTTTTTTTTTTTCTCCCTCCAGACTGTACCAAAAAGGACAGTTATCATGGGGTAATCAAATGGTCAAGGAGTCTGCAATAGCGTTAACTAGAAGGCTTTATTTTACAGCCTATGTGAATGGAACAGCTGAAGGCAGAAAGAGGGAGGTCTGTTAAACTTTTGCTTAATACAGGAGTATTCATCAGTTGGATATTACTGCTTGGGTGACCAAGAAATTTTTTGTCCTCCCACCACAATATTTATATGAAGTGAGTTGATTATTAACTCTTTTCAGTTCTAGAAAACAGAAAGGAATTTAAGAGTAAACATAATGGAAGCCAATAAGGATTTGATGAAGGATTCTCCCCCCCGCTCCAGAGTCAGTTCTGTTTAAGACAGTGTATACTTCCACACTTGAGTGAAACCAGAACATTCTGATTATGGAAATGGAAGAATCCTTACAGTGTTAAGCCTCAGTAAATAATTTTTTTTCCTATTTATTCCTTAAAAGTTTTTAGTTCTAATAAGAATAAAACAGTCAAAGTACACATCACTGGATTAGTTGTATGAATTTTATGTTGTTAGTGAAGTATGGTAATTGATGTTGATGGGCTGCTCTGAGTTGTTTGAGTCTCATGATTTGACTCATTTTTTGATGCTTTTTCATAAAAAGCTCATTTCTGAAAGAAGGTGTAATTAAAATGCCAGTTCAGATAAAGGTGCCAAACCTGCTTTGCAGTGCCACCTGAAAAGGGCATAGCTTATGGAATCCTTGTTGGTAGTTAAAGTACTGAAGAACTTCAGATCTGGGTGGCACTGGTCCAGATCAGATTCAATATGAGAAAGATTGAAACTTGGAATTTGTGGATCTGTCTGAATATGATAGTATTTCTGATGGCACTGTGCCCCTAAATGTGAGTATTGTGCATGTTTTGTCTCTTGATCCATCTTGTGTCTGAAGTCTGTATGAATTCTGGGTGATGATTTTTATCAGTCTAAAGTCTCACAAGCTGGTACTGCCTTTTGTGGAGGATGAAGATGATAGGAATGTTTCTGAAAATTATAGCTAAGGGGTGATGAGTTGTGAATTGTTTCTGATTTTGTATGTAATTGCAAACTCTGTGTAAGGGAGACTACAAATGAATATGGTACCTTTCTGCTTCTTTTAATTTCCATTCTATATTGTAAATCTTAAGAGCTGTTATCGAGAGCTAATAATAGAAATATTTAAAACTTTATGAGCTTAGCTACATAGATTCAGCCTTCTATGATTTGCTAGTTGCTGCCTAGACAGATTACTCTGCTTAGTTGTCATCCCACACAAAGGATTACCCGTTGGAAAATCTGATTATCTGAAAGTGATGATCTGGGGTTGTATAATGTCAAAAATTATTGGATGTTTTAAGAGAAATGGGTAATTCTGGCTGTTTTAGGTGCAGTAGATCCTAAGTTTTGAGTTGAATCCAAGTACAGGAACAGTAAAATAAGAAACAAAATGCTTGTCTTTGTGAAATTAGTCTCAAAACATTGTGAGTGAAATTTAATGTGAGTCAGAGAACCATAAAATTGCTACACTGCTTGATAAAAACTTCATCTTTTCCTGCTGCCTAAAATTCTTCCAGAGACAATGCTTATACGCAAAATGATCTCATTAAACTGAAACTATCAATAATGTGTACAAACGGGGAAAAATACTCTTAACAAATGCATTCAATGAAAAATACTCTTTTTAAGAGGGAAGTATCAAATACGCTTAAAATAAGAAATAATAGTCTATGCTGCAACAGTATCCAGCTTATTAGTGCATTGCTGGATATTTGTTCAGTATTCAACCAAGATGTTATTCAGACTGCAATGTTTTTTCTATTAATTGCATTTTAAGACTATAGTGTACAGTATGTACATTTCAGACACAGAACGGACACAGCAGCTATACTGCTCAAGCTGGTATTGGGGGTGTTAGTGCTATAGCCAGTTTCAGTTCACCTTTTGCAGAAAGATGAGACAAACTGAGAGGTCTGGTGGAAATAAGTTGGAGGTTTAGTAAAAACAGTGAATGAAATAAATTGGAAATGATTAGTTTAGAATAGAGAAGATTGTATGGTAACATAGTAGCTTTCAAACATGGAAGCTTGAGGAAAGGCTGGTACTTTAATCAGAAGAGGAAGTAGGAAAGATGTTTGAGTTAAATATAAGAGCAAATGCAGTTGATAGGTGAGATAAGATGCTTATGAAGAGTGCCTGCTCAAGACTTCTCAGGTGGACTTATTTCAGTAGAGCTGAGCTTAGAGCAGACGTTAGGAAAACAGGAGTTTTCTAGAACGTGTAAGATATATTAGGGTGCTCCTGAGTTCCTTCCAAATTCTTTATCTGCATCCTTTTTTGTATTGTATTATAGCTTGTGTCATAAGCAGGATGCTACTAGAGTAATAATTTCAGATTATCAATTTTAATTATGTGAATACATATTGTCTGTATAGGAAAGAATAAAGGTATTACACAGGAAGAATAAGGAAGTTTTTGGAGAAAATTGGAGAGAGGCCCCTTTAGCTAACTGAAGTATTATTGTATTAGAAACATTTGCAAAGCTCTTTGCTACAGAACATATGGATTCAACATGCCTAGTGTTTGTCCAACTGGGAGCTTAGCATGCTTACTGTGAACTGTTCCTACCTGCATGATCCAGAGGTCCACAGACTGGTTGGAAGTGGCTGCTGATCTGCAGTGCCCTTTCTGTTTTGCTGAATGAAGCACTAGGAACAAGCAGCAGAGGAATAGGATTGTACAATCATTTAGGTTGGAAAGGACCTTTGAGGACATTTAGTCCAACCATTAACCCAGCACTGCCAAGTCCACCACTAAACCGTGTCACTGTGAGCCACACCTACATCTCTTTTAAATACTTCCAGGCGTGGCGACTCCAGCATTTCCCTGGTGGGGTGCTTCCCTGTTCCAGTGCTTGACAACTGTTTTGGTGAAGACATTTTTCCTAATATCCCATCTAAATCTCCACTGGTGCAATATGATGCTATTTCCTGTTGTCCTATTGCTTCTTACTTGGCAGAAGAGACTGACACCCATCTTGCTATAAACCTCCTATCAGGTAGTCGTAGAGAGCAATAAGGTCCCTCCTCACTCTCTTCCAGGCTAAGCAACCATGGTTCCCTCAGCCATGCTTCACAAGACCTGTGCTCTAGACCCTTCACCAGCTCCATTGCCCTTCCCTGAACCTGCTCCAGCACCTCAATGTCTGTCTTGTAGTGAAGGGCCCAAAACTCAACAGAGTGTTCGAGGTGCGGTCTCATCAGTGCTGAGTACAGGGGGGGACGATCACTTCCCTCATACAGGCCAGGATGCTGTTGGCCTTCTTGGCTGCGTGGGCACAAGCTGGCTCATGTTCAGCTCCATCAATCAGCACACCCAGGTCAAGCAGCTTTCTAGCCACTCTTCCCCAAGTCTGTAGTGTTGCATGGGGTTGCTGTGACCAAGTTTCAGGACCTGGCACTGAACCTTGTTGGACCTCATACAACTGGCCTTTGTCATTGATCCAGCCTGTCAAGATTCCTCTGTAGAACCTTCCTACCCTCAAGCAGATCAACACTTCTGCCCAGCTTGGTGTCATCTGCAAACTTGCTGAGGGTGCACTTGATCCTCTCATCCAGATCGTTAATAAAAGTATTAAACAGAAGTGGCCCCAGTACTGAGTCCTGGGGAACACCACCTGTGACTTGCTGCCAACTGGATTCAACTTCTTTTACCACCAACTCTTTGGGTAGCCAGTTTTTTACCTAACAAACACTACACTTCTCCAGCTGTGAGCAGCCAGTCTCTCCAGGAAAATGCTGTGGGAAACTGTGTCAAAACTTTTACTAAAGTCTTGGTAGGCAACATTCACAGGCTTTGTCATCCACTAGACAGGTCACCTTGTCATAGAAAGAGATCAGGTTAATCAAGCAGATAAAGTTCTACTTGGGCTTTGGCCTTTCTAATTTTCTTCCTGCAAAACCTCACAGCATCCTTGTCGTCCTCCTGTCCCTTCTAAAGGTCACAAACTTTCTTTCTTCCCCCTGAGTTCAAGAGAAGGCTCTCTGGAAGTCAGGCTGGTTATTTTCGCTGCTGATTCATCTTTCAGTACATGAGCATGGTCTGCTGATTTAAGATTTCATTCCTGAAGTATGAAGAATACTCTCACCTTGAAGAATAGATAGAGTTTAAAAGATTGCAAACCTATGTGATGATATTGAATCTATTTGAGGGACTAGGAATCATCAGGACAAGTAAAAGGCTGGATGTTTCAGCCTTAGATTTTAGATTTTTCTCATTAATTTTCCTCTCAAACTACTTTTGTTCTCTTCATTTTTTTAATCTTTCTCCTCTTCCTATTGTTGCTTCGGTCTGCTTAGCTATCAGAAGATCCTATCTGCTATCACTTCACTACTTTTCACTTTGGAGTAAAAATGCTGTAAATTTAAATTCTATGTATTCGGTGGTGCTACTCTGTTCACTGAGTGTAGATTATTTATTTATTTATTTATTTCCACATGCCATGGAGATCAATATTCTAGTAGAAAGGACAGAGAACTGTAGCAGTACAAAATAGGTGTTCATTGTAGCATGACATTCACTGATAGGAATTTAGCTTGGTTAGGAGTGTTGATGTGCTGCTGTATTGGATAGTATATCCACCATCTTCATACGAAGTTAACTAACAAATGGACCTGATTTCATTAGTTAAAAATAATAAATAGGCAACCTACATAGCTTACTCAGTACTATACGTTCTTTGTAAAAAGCTGGCAAGTTGCTGTTCTGTCTTGGGGTAGGTGAGTGGCATGGAAGACATGGGGGAGGTTGTTGATTTTTGGTAAAGCATAGGGTCATTCTTAGCTTAATTGGGCAAAGTGTCAATATACTGAAAAGTCTTGGGGTTTTTTTGTGCATTTGGGTTTTTTCTTGTTTGTTTTTTTTTTTTTAATGTATATACTGTACAACTTAAAAATGTACTTTTCTGTGTATTTCCTGGGCTAAAATACTGTGTGTTAGCAATATTAATACATTGAAACATGATGATTGTAATTAAACTGATAAAATAGACTTCCCATACGTGTACAGCAGAAGCCCATTTGGAAGAATGATCATCGGTTCTGAATTACAATTATCACAGCAAACTTCTAGTAAAGTTAAAAGTATCTTTTTTTATGATATCATGATAGAGTGGTTCCTTCACATGGCATAAACTCAACAGAAGAATACAGCATGTCACTGATTTATACTTTAAAACGTTATATTAATTACTACCCTTTCTTCTGGATCAGTGTGATTGTTTCCAGTAATGTCATGTGCCTACTCAATGCTTCTTGTTTATTGGAAATGGAACAATTTTGGATGAGTCCCAAATTGCTTGGTATTCATTTTTCATCCAACAGGAACAGTTTTTGATCACTTCTCTAATCTCTGTCCAAACCAAACCAGCTAATTTTAGACAAAGAATCAGTGCAGCTGATGAAGCAGTGATCTAATATAGCACAAACATACAGCGCGATGAATGACCATATCAACACTTGTTATTCCATGGATGAACAGAAAAAAGAGAATTAAGTTTTCATGAAGAAATACAATATTATGATAAATTCAGTGTCAGATGTGTGTTATTATTTTTCTTAAAGAGAAAATAAATACTAGTAAACTACAAAATAGCAATGTTACTACAGTTTCTCTTAGCATTTCCTTATTATTTTTATGTCAGAACTGTCAAGCAGATTTTCTGGGCACATAAATGATGAAAAGCCTTATCAGATGGGTGGCATATGTACCTGATACACAGTGAAGAGGCAGGAATAAGCATCAAAGGCTTGCCAAAGCTGACTTCCATATTAATGTTTTTAAACAGGAATTTAGCTCTGTCTACCAAAGATGTTTCCTAGAAATAGAAGAGAAGAACAAATCTCTTAAATGTGCATGAGTTCCTGTATTTGCCATGGGTGAGAGTTCATTTACAGGGGTAGTTATATATGTGGGCATGAATAAGAACCATTATTTATCTAGGACACTTTTCTCATTTACAAATCTTAAAAAACACTGAAGCTATATGGTGACTGTTTAGTACAAAGTATAGATATGTAAGAGAGTAACCTATTTAGTGTGTTTTATTCTTCTAATCCAGTTCTCTGGTCTACATTTGCCAGTAAACATATATGAGGCAAAAAAAAGTGCTAAATACAACGCTTTGATCAATTTTATGAACAATGTAATATTCTCTTGATAATATAGGTCAGTTTGCTAGGAAGTTATTGTGTATTTATGTGAAATGCAGGAGAGTTTCATCTATGAATTGCTAGACTGTGTATAATATTCATTTTTAGGCTCTGCTGTCTCAAAAAGTAGAAGTGAAACTGTAAAACTAGTGACTTGTGCTAGGCAGCAGACTTCCCAAAGAAAGAAATACAACTGTGACACGACCATAACTGTAATAGCTGGATGATTTGGACACCACCCAAAAATGTTTCTGTCTTAATGGTGTACCAGAAGAGATATGTGTTGGTGACTTGTATTTACATGAGTACTGCTTTGTCAAATGTAATTTATCTGGAGATACTGGGAATAACTCTCCCTTGCAGTGCAAGAATGCAACCCAGTTTTGTCCCCCTCTTTCAAGCATAAGTCATTACTATATTATTTGTATTATGCTAGAGACGTCAGTGGGTTTTTTTCAGAAAAATACACTTTTCTGAGCACTTGGCAACCATACAGTGAGACAGTCCGTGATCTCAAGAGCATGCATATGTAATATGGGAAGTAAGAGCCCAGAGAGACATGTTGATTTGTTCAGTGTCATGCTGCTTATTCATGCTGGTCAGAAGTAGTCATGTTCTTCACAGTTTACTACCCTGACAGTCTACTGTGTTGTCAGATTTTCAGGCTGAAAATGATTTATTTGAACTTAAATAATGCAACTCTGCTGACACAATGAAACTTAAGCGTATGGGGGGAGGGGAAGAAGTGCAAATGGAAACAATAAAGCTATATAATTTAAATACATACATTTTGGAAAGTGGAAGGATTATATTCTCCTCAAGGAGAGAAAGGTCTTTGGAGGTGGGAATTCGTAGTTTCCCAAGACACCTGGATGGTATTGATCCACTAGTTGAAAAGGTGTTTCTTCTCAGTTCATGTTTCTTACTCTTCAGAAGCCAAGATGCTTTCTAAAATTCATTTGTTACAGTTACAATTTTAGTCTTTGGACATGCAGCTTGGAACGTGGCTGTGTTCTGAGGTTTTGATCTCTGTCCTTCTGAATGCTTCATGTTTTGGTATCTTTTGTGAACCAGTAGTGACAGCAGCATCTGTTGGAGGTGGTCTTTGTTGCAGTTTGAAGAAAAGTCATTGACTTGCAGCAGATTGGTCAAGTTAGTCTGATGTTTGTCAAAATAAAGTATATTTAGGATGATTTCTTGACCTAATAGTAATAAAAATCTGAATATAGCAAGTATTTAGGTTAAGAATTAAAAAAAAGCAAAAACATCCAACCAGCTCAGTGGGATTCTCTAGACATTTGGCATGTTAGAGATCATTGCATTTTAATTGCATAATTTTACAGGAGCCTGATTTTAGGCTCCCACAACTGATATAATCTCAATGACTGAGTTAGTGGAATGCGGATATTGTTAACACTAAGTACCTTTAATTAATTTCCTGTACTTTACTTCTCTTTTCTTTATGATCACAGTTTTTAGGTGGTTGGTTGTTTTTTGTTTTGCACCTTTTTCCATTTCTTTTTTTTTTTTTTTTTGTTTCCCAGGTATACAGTTTAGGGACATGCCTCTGAATCCTTAACTCCATAATTATTTTCATTTTTTTATTCTGATTCACTGATTATTTTTTTTTTTTTTTAATCGTCTTTTCTTCTGTGATACCTATTGGCCAACTAATCTTTCTTCTCTCTCTGTGTTAGTGCTTCTTTTCTTTTATGGAGGAAGCATTTCCTACTCCGATATTCTGTCGTCTTGGTTATCTTCTTGGATCTAGCTTTTAGTAAATTTATTCAGGAAATAATTGAACCTAACCTAATATCCCACTATATGTTGAGGACAAAAAAACGTGTAGGATCTCCAGGGGAACTCAGGAATGGACCTTGTTTATGCCAGTGCTAGATGGAAAAAGCTAATACATAAAACATTACTTATTACTAGAATTACTAGAATTTGAAACAGTCACTGAAACAGTTGTATTTTTCTGTCTGTCTCTTAAAGCATGTTAGCATTTAATAACTAATTAAGGCTGATGTTCACATTGGCTATTACAATAATCCAAGAAACTTCAGATTTGCTTAGGTGAAATATGCTTCCACTGTTATAGGTGGATGTATTATTGCTTTAAATTTGTTTTTACAAGTCTTGGCTGTGACGGGTATGTCAAAATGTCCTCAATTTAAAATCAGTGAAGTAACCATGGAATGGGGCTTTCATTCTGACTGCTGGTGTCTACTCTTACGTTCCCCACCATCACAGGCTGGAAAAGTTGGGGTGGAAAATGGACAAAATTATTAGCTCATTTAGCTAAGCCAATACCCTCTTGTATTGATCACACATTTGTGTTTTCAAACATTCATGGCATGGCTGCCTAGTAGCCCGATGTAGAGGATAGCAGAGCTATTTCTACAAGATGAGCATCTTGGGAATTGCCTGGGGTAATTATTTTTGGGGTTCTTGGTTACAATGCATTCCAATTTACAAAGCATATCTGTGCCTTTAAAATGCATTGAAGTCACAAATGTATAAAACAAATAAACAATATAAATGAACAATTGCATGTAGTGATTTGGTGGTGTACCTAGGATGAGGATAGCTGATTTTAGCATCTATGCCTACCCTACTAATTCTGAATGTTTTTGACTGATTGCTTTCAGAAGTTTCCATTTTCCAATCACTGGTTTAAACATCTTATGGATACCTTCCAAAAGGCTACCATCCAACTTATTCTGTCTGCTTCCCATGGAAACTGTTGACTTTTATAACTTAATACTGCTGTTTTTTTATTTCTTTTACACAGACAGACTTCAATGCTGTATTTCATAGAACATTTAAAAGAAACGCGTTCAGTGAACAATTTTTCTATCAGCCCTTTGTACTCACATGGCAGGTTCAAGCATTACTGGCCTCAGAACTGTCACACTTTGATACTAACTCCTGTAGAGAAGCAGGACCAGGAAGTAAGTGCACACTATCAGTATGGTTTGCAAGATATAAATGAGGGTTGGAGCACTTCTCCTGTGAAGACAGGCTTAGACAGTTGCGCTTGTTCAGCCTGGAGCAGAGAAGGCTCTGGGGAGACCTTAGAACAGCCTTCCACTACCTAAAGAGGGTCTACAAGAAAGCTGGAGAGGGACTTTTCACAAGGGCATGTACTGACAGGAGAAGGGGAAATGGCTTTCAGGTGAAAGAGGGTAGATTCAGATTAGCTATTAGGAAAAAAGTCTTCACTGCGACGGTGGTGAGGCACTGGAACAGCAGTTTGCCTGGAGAAGCTGTGGCTGCCCCATCCCTGAAAGTGTTCAAGGCCAGCTTGGACTGGGCCTTGAGCAACCTGGTCTAGTGGAAGGTTTCCCTGCCCCTGGCAGGGGAGTTGGAATTAGATGATCTTTAAGGTCCCTTCCAACCCAAACCATTCTATAATTTATCATCCTATCGTTCAAATATAAATTTATATAGATATATATTTATAGAGATGTAAATTAAAGGCTAAGGTCAGATCCATCTCAACCCTTCTTACAATCTTTCTACAAATAACATTATTTTAAAGTTAATTTTAATACCATATTTATAGTTTTTACTCATAAAGCAGCACAGTCAAAATTTACTAATAAATGTCTCTATTGTTCCTGATTTTACATCTTTTTTCCTACTGCTAAGTCTTTAACTCACCCCTGCTCCCATTAGTATACTAACAGTTAGAATTCATTGTTCACCTTCAGATTGAATATTGTGCACTTTTGTCCAGTTATTACCTTCTCTTCTTTGGATTTCTCTGTATTTTAATATACTTCTTTGCATGAATTTGGAAAACAAGAAGGCGTTTCAGTATTTGTCATTCTTTGTTTAGACAGGAATTAACTTCAATAGAATAGCAAGTGGATCAAATGAGCTGTTTTCATCCAGCCGAAAATTTAATCTAGCGTAACACTACTGATTGTATTAACTTGACAGGGTTAGTAATTATATTTGGGGAAGGCATATTGTTTTGTTCTGCCATGCTGCCATAAAATAAAGGTTTGTTGATTGTTGTTGCAAAAATTTGGCCCTCTTTGTATTGTGATGTTCTAAAAATAAAGCTGAAGTTCCTAGTGGAATCTGATACTCTGGTTTATAGTAACTGATGTCACATAGATTTCTGAAATTATGTCTCTGTGTCGAACACCCAGAATTTTCAGGCTCTTTTCCATTTTAATCGAAACCAACTGTGTCATTATTCCATTCTGTCTCCCTTTTCCAACCAATATTTGGTTTCTGTTGCATGATTTATGAGTACCTGTTGTATTCTTTTGTGTTGATAGTGTTTACCCATCTGGGCTGTCTTAATTTTAGGCTAGCATAATGTGTCTTTTGGCTGGTTTGCTCTGTACTGTCGGTCTCTGTTTCCTGAAATCAAAATGCACAAGGAATTTAGCACCTGTGAAGTGATTCCAGAAGGAGGTAACTTCAGTGAATCCATTACTTACTTTTGTTGTTACAATAAAGTAATGCTTAAGATCAAGAAAAAGCCCATATCCAACAATTTAAGTCAGAAGGAGTAATTTGAAAGAATCAGGATTCACTTCTTGTTTAACATACCTAAAGAAACAAAGTTCCTTTCTTGTGCAGTTAAAGCTATTTTTTTTGCTCATTTTTGTATTTTCCTTTTTGTAGTCTATGAGAAATGATATTTACATTGAAGGGTTTTTTTCTGTTCTGTGGAAGTTCTGACTGTTTTATTAGAAAATAGAATAAATTTATACAAAGATGAAATGCACTCTAGATTACAAAAGAAGCTTTTCACACAGAGATGTGAAATCAGTAAGCCAAATTGCATTTAGAAGAAAAGAATTTTATATATATCCCTTAATTCACAAATTTACCACAGGCTTGAAAATCGTAAGATAAAACACCTCTTCTTGTGTTTGAGTGCTGTTGTGCGTCAGAAGTAGTTGCTGATGATCTTGTTAAATGGTGATGGATAAGTATCATCTGGAATTGTCAGATGGCAATTTTACCTGTCAGTATTGGGTTTGCATGGCAAGGTTTTGGCAGCGGGGGAGCTAGAGAGATGGCTTCTGTGAGAAGCTGCTAGAAGCTTTCCCTATGTCTGATAGAGCCAGTGGCAGCCAGCTCCAAGATGGGCCTGCCGCTGGCCAAGGCTGAGCCCATCAGCGATGGTGGTAGAGCCGCTGGGATAACACAGTTAAGAAGGGGAACAGTAACCAAGGAGAGGGGTGACAGTATGTGAGAGGAACAACTCTGCAGACAAGGTCAGTGAAAAAAGAAGAGGTTGAGGTACCCATGGAGAAAACCATGGTAAGGCAGGTTGTTCCCCTGTAGCCCATGGAGGTCCATGGTGGAGCATGTTCCCCTGCAGCCCAGGGAGCACATGACATCAGAGCAGGGGGATACCCAAAGGAGGCTATGACCCCATGGGAAGCCCATGCTGGAGCAGGCTCCTGGCAGGACTCACGACTCTGCAGGGGACCCATGCTGGAGCAGTTCTTGAAGAAATGCAGCCCATGGGAAGGACCCATGTTAGGGTGGTTTGTGGAGGACCTATGGGAGGAACCCCATGCTGAAGAAGGGGGAGAGTGTAAGGAGTCCTCCCCCTGATGAGGAAGGAGTACTAGGAACAGTATGTGATGAACTGACCACAACCCCCATTCCCCATCACCCTGCACTGCTGTGGTGGGGGAGGTAGAGATATTGGGAGTGGAGGTGAACCTGGGAAAAAGGGAGGGAGGAAGGTTAAATTTTGATTTTATTTCTCATTATTCTACTCTGATTTGATTGGTAATAAATTAAAATAATTTTCCCAGCTTGCGTCTGTTGTGCCTGTGATGGCAATTTCTGAGTGATCTCTCCCTGGCCTTACCTTGACCCATAAGCTTTTCATTATATTTTCTCTCCCTTGTAGAGTTGAGAAAGGGAGTGATAGAACAGCTTTGGCGGGCACCTGGAGTCCAACCAGGGTCAACCTACCACACTGTCTTTACTAGATCATAAGGTTTTTCTTCCCCACATTTGAAAGCTTTGATAAATGAAAAACTTAGGTGAAAGTAATGTGAATTAGATTACACTAAAAAGTTGTATAAATAAGGAAAACTTACATAATCACTCTTCGCATATTATTCAGTTTACATAGGTAAAGCTGACTGATAATGCAGGCTAACAGTGGCAAGCAGATGATTTGTCTGGGGGAAACTCAGGAGGGAATGTGTTTTTTCTCCAAAGTGCCCCCAAGTGACATTTCCAGTGGCCAAGGAAGGAGCTTTGAATCTCTTGCTTGGTGTTTATGTCCAGATTATTTTTAAATGAACCAACCTCATTTTAATGCTTAGACATCTTTAGCAATATCCTCACATTGGTATATTGTTTTGGGTTTTTGTGGTTTTTTTTGTTTGTTGGTTTTTTAAAATGCCTTCTATTTATATAAGGTTGGACAGCTGGAAGGGAGCACTGCATTTAATGGGGTTAAGATGATTGGCTGTTTAATTGTAAACCTGAAGAAGCAGATAGGTTGCAGGATGGATCTGGTGACTAAACAAACTTAAAAATATTAATGCTGTAGTGATCTGAACATGATTGATGATCTACACCTTGTCAACAGGTTTATGAAAAATTCTAATTATACCATTCATATGAAAGTATTATATTTAAGACTCGTGTTCTTTTTATCAGATGTGCATTATCAAAAGATAAATATCTGAGATTACTTCTTTTTCAAAGCCAACAGGATGCATTGGCAAAATGTTTGAACATTTCTGACACTAGGCATTTCTTTAAAATACAGTTTATTATGCATTATCTTAAATACTACGATGTATGTGTACTGTTTTGTGCTTTTATCATCTGCTTTCAGTGTGTAGCAGTAATAGCTTAATCATAGGGTTACAGTTTATTCTCAAGAAATTAAGCAAGTAAGTAATTCAAAAACAACTGCTGGAATTGAGAAATTCAGGAATTTTGTAGTAGAAAAATGTTGGTTTACCCAGGATATGCAGGTAAATGCAATCCCTGGAATATATATCAAAAGTTAAATTATATTAGCATAAAGTACAATACGAACAGTGCATGCCTCTCAGTCAACTATTAGAGGGAATACTGTAAAGCTTCTTAAATTGTATTGAGTAATTAAAATTGAGTCCTCTCTTTTTGCACGCAGCAAGTGTTTCTTTAGGATTCAGTACCTGTCTTTTTCTCTCAGTTTGACCGCTTTGTCTTTCAGTTCATGAAGGTTGTGAGCAGTGATCCTCTCTACTGCTGTTGGTACATTTCTGAGAAATGCACACTTTTTATGAATGTAGCATGTAAAAAGAACCTTTATTAGTGTAGGCCCTAAACATGAAATGTGCCACTTCATCCTCTAAATCATCCCATCACTTCATTAATTCACTGGTTATTTTCATATGGAGACCTACTGAAAAGCATGTGCTTTTAATGTTACTGGGTTGTATTAGTAGTGGTCCACCAGTATTGCTTTCTGACTTCTACAGACAAGGTCAGTCTATGTTTCATCTGCCCATCTCTGTCTTGAAATTTTAAATTTACTTTAAGGCAGAATCCAGTAGTCACCTGTCCTGTGGAAAATAACTGTAATATTTGTTGCTTGTAGTTTACTTTTTAGTGACCCGTAGTTTACTTCTACGTAACCCTTCTGCCAAATATCTGAGTCGATACTGAAACATCAGTATTCAGACATTGTGTAAGATGGGATATTTTTTTCCTAATTACCCATTTGTGGGCTCAGTGTATGACTGAATGGCTAAAGGTCTGGGAGATAAGGCTTTGCAGTCACCTGTACTCTGTCATGCAGAGGTAGTCCAAAGCTTTACCTTGTTCTGGTAAAGCATCACAAAGCAGATACTGACTTTGCTTAAACTGAGATCCTTGTAATCAATATTTGTATTATACAAGCAAAGTGCCCTACTGCAAAAACCGCTTTTGATGTCGTTTCTGTCTATGCTGTTTGGATTACAACACATCTTAATAGTGATACTGATGTCAATGTGCTTTGGAGAAACTATGATGAACTTTGTGTTGACATATCTACTCAAGAAGCTTCTGAATCTTATTCGTTACTGCCTCTTTGAGAACATGACAGTGACACCTGTCATTATGTTGAGCTATCGCTTGTATCTTTTAATTTTTGTAGAAAATTGAAAGTACATAACATCTGCTCTTATTTGTTGAGTGGTTTCCCAATTGCTGGTGGCACAGCACAGGCATACAGAAATGATACCTGTGTGAGATTTTTGTTTGCTTGTTCTCTATCAATTTCCTTCCAGCTTTTGGTGCTGGATTGACACAGTGTGTCATAGTTATTCGTAGTTAGTGTCAGTTCACAGATCTGAAAAATACATTGCTGTAGTTCATTTCACTCTTGCTCTGCTGAACCCATCCATTTCCTGCTCAGAATGTAGCAGAGTTTTTTCATATTGCTTTAACTTTTTCAGTGGAGTAAGGGTTTTTTAATGCATATTTCTTCTTTGATGACATTTTTTACCTTTTCTATAAATAGTCACAACTTTGCTACGTGAAAATTTAAAGAGGGTGTGTGATTATGTTAGTACATAGAATGAGTTGTAGCTATTGTGTCGCAAGATTGTAGCTATACAAGTGTGCAGAATTAGAAAAAGAAAATGTATTATTCTTAAAATAAATTATTACCATGAGTGATAAGCTGAGACCATTTCTGTGCTTTAGGACTGTTTAAAAGCTTGCTGATAGCATCTAATATCTTTATTGAATTCTGAGAGCTATGGCATCAATTACTCAATTTTGGAAAGTAAATTTGTTTAAGAACAAAGATGAGCAAAGATCAGTTAGTTCTCATTACTTGACTTAAGTACCCTCTGCCAAATGGTATCACATGCAGGTGCAAGAAGCACAGTAGTAGTAGAATCATAATAACAAAAACTTTTTTATAAACAATTAGCAGAAAATACATTTTGTGCATTTGTAGAGCTTTAGATTTTGGAATGATTTTGATGACCTAGCATGTGTTACTCCTCAGATTTAGTTGTCATTATTTTTGAAATGTGATTTATTTTTCGTTCAACTGCAGTACTTACAAGCTTATAAATATAAATACTGGAGATCAAGGATTCCACTTAAGAGAATACAAGTTTAAATGGCTAAATGAACTATTGCAAATAGGTATAAGATTTGGCTGAAATGTTGCTAAATAGAGATATTAATAGGAAATAAGGGCACTCTATTGCAAATAAAAACTTCGGTGACACCCAGAATAATTAACACTAATGTTTAGCTAGTCAATTCTAGAGTTGAAACAATAGCATAGCACGTAAATGAGAAAACATGAAAGTAAGCTTACGGAAAATCAATGGTCAAAGATGCTGTTGATATACTCTTCATAAGCAATAAAGCAATTCTGAGTTTGTTGTTTGTTTGTTCATTTGTTTAGGGTTGTAAGTAGCTTATCACACTGAATAGGCAAAATTTGGACAGTGACTTGTTAACTGGAAAAAAGTTCTAGTTCTGATGATGGTCATAGGAAGCTCCCCACTTACGTGTTTTCACACTCCCTTAACTTTTGAACCATGAAATATTGTGCAGAGAAAAAGCAGGAAGTAATGACAGGAATG